>NW_004797726.1:631698-633360 GCF_000002075.1 Aplysia californica | reverse complement strand
TGTGTGTTTATGTGTATATGAGTATGTGCCTACGAGTATGTACCCGTGTGTGTATGTGTGTGTATGTGTGTGTGTGTGTGTGTGTGTGTGTGTGTGTGTGTGTATGTGTGCGTGCGTATGTGTATGTCCGTATGTATATGTGTGTGTGGCCATGGCCATCCGGGGTTCACTTTGACACCTTTTTTATAGTGACATTAGAAGGAGATACTCAATAAAAATAATGTTCCCTTGAGAGGAATCAAACGTGTGTCTCTGGCTTGAGAGTTAACTGGTCGTGTCGCTATTCGCCGATAATCACAGAATGACACTCCGGTTAATGGTGCGGAACCTAAAAATACAACGTCCACTTCTTACAAGCCCGAGCCAAATGGCTAGAGCCCAAAACAAAACCCAAGTGCCAGAGTGCTCCTTTGGGGGTTTGGACTTTTTTGTTTGCTTGTTTGCTCGGGGTTGGGTTTTTTTTCGTTTTCTGTTGTTGTTTTGGTTGGGGGGGGGGGTAAATATTGTAAATATTCTCTCCAGCAAGATGCCAGCACTGCGCGTTCCTTTTAGTTTAGTTTCAGGAAGAGCTTTGCAGCACTTGCAACACAATAAGGCCATACAACCGCCGAAAATTTAGAGTAACAAACACAAAAAAGAAGGAGGAGAGATAAGGACGGCAGATGTTTGATAGGAAAGAAGGAGCTAACCACACCAGAAGCACTCGCCAACAAACCAGACTATGTTTTCAAAATGTTATCGGCACCTGTGGTGTAGCGGTTTGGCGCTTCGCTGTCGTACGAAGAAGACCTCAGTTCGATTTCCGAGAGGGGAGAATTCTTTTTTTTTTTTTATTTCATCAAGTATCTCGGTCTTAGTACTGGAATGTTGTCTCCCTCTCAACCCTTGTTGACTCTGACAGGACGAAATGATCTAAATTGTATAGATTGGGGCATAAAGGTACCTTCATTAAAAAGTGTTATTTTCATCAGCATCTAGTGCCAGATCTGCGACAGACGTCGTCGATTATGGTTCTCCATTCACTCCTCTCTGCTAGGATGCTCTTTAAAAAGCTACGTTTCCCTGATCTTTTTCCGTTACCTATTTGTTCAGGTTCCCTAAGTAGGTTGCTCTGGGCCTACCCCTGCCTCGTTTACCTTCCATTTTGCCAGTGAGAGCTAGATGTTCAAGACCTTTGTGTCTATTCAGATGTCCCAAATACTGCATTTGTCATTTCCTGATTGTTTTTAACAGTGCGCATCCCACGTGGGCTTCATCAATTGTTATTTTTTAATGTTTATGTTATCCTCTCCCAGCACCGACTGAGGATGAAGACTTACAACAACAAAATTTATGCATACGTTTCAGCTGTTCTAACTCTTCACTTTTTTCTTCTAAATTTCCAGAATGAACAGTCTTTTGACATTTCAATGGCCATGTGCCAATATCACAACAATCATAAATCTTTGAACTCAGGAAACTGAGGAAAAGTGATTTCCACCAACGGTTTGAAAATATCTTCTGAACTGGTTTACAAGTTTTAAAAAAACAAATGAAAATTCATTCATCTTGACGTGGGACTCAGGGTAAGCATAGCCGAAAGGGATATAATTATTTCTTCCTCAATTTGGATTTTAAAGGGGTTTTTCTTTGGTCTTTCACATTTGTCCCCCTTCCTTGTCG
>NW_004797726.1:626578-628883 GCF_000002075.1 Aplysia californica | reverse complement strand
ACACACACACACACACACACACACCCTTTCTCTCCCTTGCTCTCTTTCTCTCTCTCTCTCTCACTCTCTCTCTCTCTCTCTCTCTCTCTCTCTCTCTCTCTCTTCTTTCTTTTGACTTTATACACGAACTGTTTTATATTCTCAGTTTTTCCTTTCAGTATACAAAACCAAATACAGCTTTTGTTAACATTGTCCCGTCGAGGTCCAGTGCCCGAGACGCTTGAATAAAAGTAAAGTCTTAAGCAGCTTGCTCTCGCTGAAAAATTGACGGCAAAAGAGGCAGGGCTACACGAAGAACAACCTTTCCTTGGTGGTCTAAAATCGATAAGAGTAGGCCCCGGCCGCCACCCGGGCAAAATTCAAAATTTCCTACCAACTGAAAATATCAGGTGTGTCCCGCGCGCTCATATGACCATATGCAATTGACAGCAATTACAAAAACAAAAAACAAAAACAAAACAAAACAAAACAAAACAAAAGAAAGAAAGAAAGAAAGAAAGAAAGAAAGAAAAAAGAAGAACAACTTTCTCAGAGAACCGGAACAGATGGGTGACGGGGAGGGACCAGAACAATGTAGTGTTTGTCTTTGTATGTTTTGTTTTATTTTGTTGTTGGTTGTTGTTGTTTTTTTAATAGAGCATCCGAGCAGAGAAATGAGGAACCGAGAAAGCCTAGGTTGTGAACCATGACCGACGATGTCTGTTTCAGATCTGATCCCTTATGATGATGTCTATATTCCATAGATGTACACTATAAAAGGAGATAACTCTATGCTATATTCACAAAGAAGAGTTGCAGGTGGAAACTGCAGTGGAGTACGCTTAAACCAAACACGCTTAATCCGAAAACACTGATAAAACAACAGAAAAAAAATCCTCCTTTTTTTCTTTCCTCTAATTGAGCAAACTCAAAAAACGAGAAACTGATAAACCGAAGAAAACCCGGCGATCATTTCTGTTTAAGTTTAAGTGGACCCCAGTGCATTTCTCCCAAACAGACTTGGCAACTTCGATTTAATACATGTATGTCCAAAATTATAATGATATAGGGTAAAATGATACATGTGGCTCCTCCTCCTCCCCCGACTTTTTGTTTCAGTGCGGGTTACATTATACCGATTGATGTGCCCATACGTTCACGTTTCATAAAATGTTTGTCCATAGGGTAGCCTACTTGTACTCTAAACTCATGCTGTAGCTTTTGATGGGAATGTGGGAAGAATCCCTATTCGTTTTAAAATTATAGGCCTATCCTCACCTCCCCCTACCCAACATCGACAGTATTTTTCAGTGCGGCATATCCATAACTATGCAAAAGTAGACGTTAAATCATTCCACCATCTTGGGAGTATAATTGACAGAGGGAGGAACAGATGCTGAAATAAAGTTCCGCATTGGAAAAGCACAGGCTGCTTCCATATCTCTGAATAGGATTTGGAAGACCAGAGCCATTTCGCTTCGAACAAAGCTGGGGATTTTCAACTTAAAAGTGAAGTCGGTCCTGTTGTGTGGATAGGAGACATGGAACGCATTACAGACTTGCATAAAAAGGATCCAGGTTTTCTCGAACAAGTGTCTAAAAAAGTTACCTAGGATCAGAAGGGCAGACAGGGTCACCATGGAAGAAGCCTTAAGGAAAACAAGACAGATCCCATTCAGAGATGAGGTAGGAAGAAGGCGGTGGCGATGGCGATGGATTGGACATACTCTCAGGAAGTCAGACAGTTGCATATCTATTAATAAAGAAAGTGTTGGATTGGAATCCGTAGGGTAAAAGATCAAGGGGAAGACCTAGTGGAACCTGGAGGAGAATCACAGAAATTGAGGTACAGAAATGTGGGAAGACATGGAATGACATCAAGAGGCTAGCCCAGGATAGAGAAAGGTGGAAAATGTTTGTCCGTGGCCTATACCCTAGTGCAGGGTGAGAAAGGCAATGATGATGATGATGATGATGTCCATAAATATCAAGGTATTTGTGTAGCTTCAAAAAGCAGAACAAATTAAATGTAAAAGTCTTACCATCAGATGCCAGCGGCCATTTTTCTATATTAACCTCCCCAAGAACTAACCAAATGAAGTCACCTGATGAAAACGCAGAAAATGAGGAGATTTACGCAACCGACCTCGCCATTGGCAACAACAAAATTACATCTAACAAACAGCCCCTGGAAAGATATACAGCTAATTGGCCAGCAATTTAGATTCCTTGAATATCGTCAGATAATTAGGTTAATTAAACCTCACCTTAAAGCGTCTATTTTAAGCAGTGCGTTTTTGTTCTTTCTTTCTTTTCTTTTTTTTTG
>NW_004797726.1:620466-622002 GCF_000002075.1 Aplysia californica | reverse complement strand
GGGGGTTGGGGGGTCGGCGTGGAGACCATGTGTCTGATTAGTCTCATGTGTCTGATTAGTCTAAGCAACATTCCAAGGGCGAAATCGATAGTGGCACAGATCGATGAACTCTCTGCTCAGAATACCAACCAGCGTCTGTGGCATATTTATGAGACACCCTCGTTGTTGTTCCTAGAAGAAGTGAGTTCCACTCCCACAAGGGGACGGCTAGTGCATCGAGTCTATTCGTCTTTCTGCTGGGGTTTGGTCCTGACTCCTGACAGGTCGAAGTAGCACGATTCCTGAAAGATCTAAGATGTTTTAATGAGGCCATAACTCATGTTCAATCATTGCAAACATAATCATGATGCCTTCAGCAGAAACACATTAGATATAGATATGTTACTGAATTAGGCCTATTCCTAGTGTTTTTCCTTTTGTTGAATTGTTCCTATCTCTAGGTGATCTAGATCTATGTGTGTTGCTTGCTTTCGTGGTATTTTTTCCCTCGTTCCTTCCAAATAACCAATGTCGAGTTTGTACAAACCTCGTCAGCTATTCTAATCCGGGACTCGTGTCATTAAGTTCTCAGTTCTCCCCCCCCCCTCTCTCTCTCTCTCTCTCTCTCTCTCTCTCTCTCTCTCTGATCCGTCTCGAAAATGCCGGCATTAACACACTTATTCTCTGCATTATATAGAGAGATGTGACCAGGTAGAGAATTTGGACGTGAGAACCAAACTGGTTCGAAGCCAAACACATTCATATTAGTTTCATTTGGAGCCTGATCGATACTGGTCGTAACAACACGAATAGCGACTGGTGCGTGACCAATATCCACAGGCTAGCTTGTACATAAAGTTGTTTTTGTTGTTGTTGTTTGTTTGTCTGTTTGTTTTGTGAGTGTTTTTGTTGTTGTTTTTTTATTGTTTGTTTGATTGTTTGTTTATTTCGTTTTGTTGATTTTTGTTGTTGTTGTTTATTTTTGTTTTGTTTTGTTTTTTGTTTCAGAACTGAGTAGATATCTAGTACTGCTTTATCGTGACGACGAGATCTAGATCTAGTAGAGATATTCAACTACACGTTTGTTTGTCATGAAATAATCTTAGGCCAATACGTTGGTCGTTATGCATACAACTTTAAGACGAATTCATCTGTTTTATTGTGTTTGGGCGTCGTGTCTACAATGTACTTCATGCAAGGAGTTTAAAACAAACTGTAACCTCCTTAACTTCATGTCAAAGAAAATATAATTCTGCAACGATACCGCAGTTAATGCCACCAGAGAGTTTTCCTACTAACTTTCAACTTTTCTTTTTTACTATAACATCTTGTTACTTTGATTGGTGAGCATGTCACTTTATAAACAAATTCCCCTGTCGCATTGTGAATATTGAGTACGCTGTCCCTTATACATGCTGAAAAAAAAGAAAAATTCAACAGAAGATAACAATTACCCACTGTAATATATGTTTAACATTGTGGTCAAATCCCGTGCTCGTCAAAATAATGAAATTGAAAAAAAAAATTGGTGTGTGTGTGTGTGTGTGTGTGTGTGTG
>NW_004797726.1:591411-617846 GCF_000002075.1 Aplysia californica | reverse complement strand
AGGGAGGGGGGGGGGATTTGATAAATATTAAAGAAAAGTTTTTAGTAACGATTTATCTTGAAACTTTAAATGTTAGATCTAAATCATCTCACTCAGGGGTAGATCTAGGCCTACATGTAGGCCTACTTCGTTTGACATCCGCAGAGTTCAGCTCAATTATTGTTACGGTCGTTACTGTGCCATCTAATTAATTTGGCACCGCTATTTATTCTTATGTCAGAAAAAAAGGCAGCAAATTATGACTTTTTAAATAGATCTCTGCAACGCCTGATGACTGAATCAATGCAAGTACTAATTTTGTCATACCGGGTTACGGAAATGAACAGATAGATATTTTGAGGGATTTAAATTTTAAGGAGTTGCCAGTGTGATGCCAAAGAGTTGTGATGCAAAAAGGGAGACAATTAATTCTTTCTTTACATGCTCGGTTCTAAGTTGAGCTTACTTCCCTTAGAAAGGAAGCTGCTGTTATGGTTTTACCATTTCGTACAATTGTCGGTGAAATGCGAAAACGAAAGTAAGTATGGAGCAGTGCCCGGATGCACTCAAGGAAGACGTCGACGGTCAGAACTCTGCGAGAATATTGAGTATTTTGTGCGTTCAGAGTGAAAAGGACTATTGACAAGAGCTGATCTGCTTTGAATCAATGTAATTTGCACGTGAATCGGAACTTTCAGGTTGGTGAGTGTTATTGTATGAGTAAATTAACTGCAGAGAAGTAGCTGGGCAAGTCTCTTTGTGCTGAAAGGGATTTTAGAAGTATACAGTTTGCCGAAAAAACCCGGTAATTATCGAAACCTCCTGAAAAAATGAAAGGTGGTAGATCTATATTAATTTTGTTATATTGGGCCTTGCTGATTCTAGATTTTTACTAATTTCTTTTTTGGTTTGGAAGAGTAGATTTACATTTTACTTCTCTGTAGATTTAACAATGACTAACAATGATTTCTTTTTTCTATTTGCTGTCTCTAATAATGTAATGATTTTAATAGACTATTGCATTTAAAAAACTTCAAAACACTTGAATAATGATGAAACGAAACAAAACCATAGGCGTAACAATAACAAAAACGCATGGCAGATTAAAAAAAACAGTCCACGGTCATGTCACGGATAACATCCTTGGCCTTGGTCGAAAGATCCTAGTTGGGAAGACGAGAGGAGCTCCTCCTTCATGCTGTTACTTTAACCAAACCCTTTAGCCTATAGATTCTTTATTTATTCTGTAATATTGTCTAAGGCTTCCTCAAGCCTTTCCTGCTTCCCCATTTTGTTTTTTATTGTCTTCAATTATAGAGGTATAGAGAAGATCTAGAGAGAATCTAGTCATTGTATGGTATGACATTTTGAGTAGAAAAGTAGAACTACAAAACTAACATCTTTTTTTATGTAAGAATGGTAAACATGATTCCTGAAATAGATTTTTTTTTCTGGGGCCAGATCTATTTCTCCGAAAGCTCGGAAAATAAAGTTGAACTCTTCTATTTCTCCGAACAGTTCCCGATCTCGAGATTTTTTTTTTCATTATTTCAAGCGAGATTTAGGCGTCATCCTTTCATTTTACCCTTCTGCGAGGACTGGGACGTCTGGGAAGAAGCATTTTTTGCATCAAATTCAATTTCTAGAGCTAGAGATTTTTAAATGTCTGAATATTTAGATACTTCAGTTGTGGTTGGGCAACGTTCCCGGACTAGACCGTACTTCATTTGAAAATAAAAAGGTACTGCGAGAAAACAAGACTGCTCGACCTTGGCAGTAACCTATTTTGCATTTAGTCTCCCAGCAAAAACTAAAATCCTCCAGGTAAAAAAAAAGTTCCTCCACGCCCCCCCACCACCCGTTCACACCTTACACACACTCACACAGACACACACACACTCACACACTGTACATACACACACACACACACACACACACACACATGCACACTCACACAAACACACATGCACACACATGCACACACACTCACACACACAAACACACGGGCCACTCCATTCGCTTATTATCAACAAATCTCGAGAACGGAAACCGTTCGGAGAAATAGAATTCAAGTTTATTTTCCCGAACGTTCGGAAAAATAGAGCCGGCCCTTCATTTTTGCCGCAATTAAATAGTTCTTGAGTGATATTGATGTTTGAAAATTGTAATAATTGACTTGATCTTAAGAACATATTATGGGGGGTTTCAGAGGGGCATTCCTCCCTGACCTAAAAAGAATCTTCGGGGGTTTCAGGGAGGCATCATGCCCCTCTGCATTTCACATAGATTGGATGTATTTTTACTTGAAAGCAACTGATTTGCAAGGGTTTTAGTGGCCATATATATTATGTGTTTTACAGCAAAAATTATGGCATTTAAGCCCTCAAATCAATGTATCTGTTTGTGGATGCATAAGTAAAAATTTACCATTGATTTTCATTGAAAGGGGGAAATTACATGATGACAAGAAGTTTTAAAATGAATCACCAAAAAGTAATTTCATGATTTGGTTGGTCGATATGTATAGATGAAGATATTGGGGTACTTTTCGAAAAAAGTAATTTCAACATTTGGTTGGTCAATGATGATCATAAAGATGAAGTTATTGGGGTACTTTTCGAACAGACTTTTAAAATTTATTTCCTTTCTCTAGATGTTGCATGCAAAAAAAAGAGAAATTTTGCTCTTTATTCTGTCATCTTGTCTCTAATACACTCCATTAAATAAGATTGTTTTTTCCCAGAGAGATTTCCAGTATTGAGGTATGCAGATGGGCGAGAGGGGAAAACCTGCGGGTGATCAGAGCCTTTTCATAGTTCTCAAAGATGTCCGGCCCGGCATGAAGAACCTTCACCTCATGTTCATTGTTTTAGAAGTTGGTGAGTTCTATACCAGTTTTATGTTTGTAGGAAATAATTAGTTCTGAATTAGTGTCTATTATTTCCTTTAACAAAGCCAGACTGCTTACAAAGTGATCAAAGCATATTTCGTTTGAAAAAGGAAGTGGTTTTTCTCGGGGTGAGAATAAAAATGCGATCGACCTCTCACCCGAGTGAGACTTGCCAGCGTTGGCTATTCTCACCCGATGTGGAACAAGACCTGTTTTTCCTAATTTCTGAATACTTTTTATCGGAGTGGATGATCAAATTGACAAAAACAGAGAAAAAAATGATGTTATAGCAGATAGCACGAAAGAAACTAATTTGGTGTCTACAAAGATGCTACGGTTATTTCAATTTCAATTGGAATTGATCTGAACTATGCCGATCGCTATATTGCTTTGCTCAGAAGTTCTCACTAGATCTAGGCTATGTACATCTTTTTCTCTCCCCACCCCTTTTCTCTCTGTCTGTCTCATTGCACGCTTTCAACACAAGAGCGCTGGAACGTTTGTTTACACTGATATCACGGTGAACGCACACCAGGTGAGAATAGCCAAAAGGCTCGCCATCTCACCCCGGGTGAGAAACCTACAACTACGCTATTTTTGCCTCGGTTGAGAAGAGAGGTGGCCTTGAAAAATGTTTTTTGAAGGTTTTGATGCAGTAGTCTCCGCCTAAGATCCCGGTGCTCGAGAGCTAGGAAAATGCAGGTTCTTGTGCAAACTGGATCTTAGCCGACACACCAAAGAAAGAATCTTCAGTCGTCCATGGCCTACAACCGGTAAAAAACTCTGAATTGACTTGACCCTTGGGTGAGTTTATGAGATGGCAAGCAAAGAGTGGTCAATTTTGAAGACAAATCACAGTGGCATGAGGCATGCCATTTTCACTTATTATCCTTCATGAATGAATTTCAACATCTTCGCTTTTCCAGTTGCCCCTCCCCTTTACTTGTCCAAAATTTATAGCTTTCCATTTTCATCTCTGACCGAGTTCCCCCTGCCTTTGTCGTCACACACCATTACGTTGTGACTACACCAATTAAAATTCAGTCTGTCTGGCAAATTCGGGAGTTGAGACAACTATTGTAATGGTAAGGAAAGAGCTTACAGTTCGTTGTGATCCCGCCTGGAGTGAACTTGTTAGCCCTGCCCACCCAGCGTGTGATGTACAGTAAGTTTAAGTGGAGAGTTCAGATGCGAGTGCAAGGTTTGGGGAAAACAAACACTTCGGTCAGTTCATACCTCGGTCAGTTCATACCTCGGTGTGATCCCATCTGGGTCAAACGTCGTACGGTTTTATCTAGTTTTACAATGCTTGTTGTATGATCACATTCACAAGAATGGCTGATCTTGGCACGACGGGCAGTTCAGTGATCTCAACTTTTCACTCTTGGTTGATCGGCTCTACTTGCCCGCGTTTCGTTCCATAAATTATGATCTGAAATGTGAGATCTTAGCCTAATGTAACCCTTCAGAGTGAATCAGAGCGGATCTTAGACGGATGACTTTTATAATACAAAAAATTCTGTTTTCTTAATAAAAAACAGCAGAATCTTAAGCGAACCAGGATCGTAAGTGGTGGCATCTTAGGTGGTGACTACTGTATACCTTATCCTGTGAAGAGAAGGATTTGATATGTATGATGGTGTACCATCGTGACTGGTATACAATGAAGGTATTTGTTGAAGTATTTGAGATACACATAGTGTCACATTTTTTATTTGATCTCATAACTCGCTTTCACAATGATCGAAATCTTGATCATTTTAGCAGTTTTATCTATTCATTCGTTCAATTTTGTATTTTGAAATTGCAAATAAGAAATGCATGAAATGTAATATTTTCAAATAACTACAGACACTGCAGTGTCTTGAGTCAGTGTTGATGTCGTTTGCTTACAATGTGTAGATAAGAACACAGTCAACTAAGATAAAGAGTAAATTAAAAGAGGAAGGGACAAAGCTCATTCTGAGGGAAAAATGTCGCTTGCTTGTGTAGAGAAGTCCTGAGGTCCAGGCATAGGATTGGTAGTGGTGGTGATGTAAAATATTGATTGTGTTTATGCAGTTTGTTGTTATGTGTTTCCGCAGGAAAGCCAACTCGCACCAAAGAGGGTCATGACGTGAGGTCATGTAAAGTCGCGGACAAGTCTGGTTCCATCAACCTGTCTGTGTGGGACGAGGCCAGCCATGCCATTCAGTCGGGAGACATTTGTAAATTCATGAGAGGGTCAGTATTTGCTTTGTCTTGTGTACCAGTCAATATGTGAACCTTCGTGCCTGTGTGAGAAGCTTGCAGAAGTACAATCGAACATGCTGTAATGACCACCTGTCAAAGACATCAGGGCTGCCAACCATTCTGATTTTGTCGTAATCATTACGGTTTTTTAGCCTCACTCCGAAATTCCGATCGTAAGGCGATTTATTACGATTTTTACCGTCAGCAGATTTTTGGCTATAAAAAAATATATTTTAGGCTCTTTTTTTATTTTACAAGTCTTAGTGCAGACCTGTAAATCGTCCACCAATAGTCGGATAACCGCCAACGCCAATCTCTAAATCAACCCCCCCCCGTCCCCCTAAAAAAAAGGAACAGCTGGCCCACGTCACGCGAGTTAGCCTTGCCCACAATAATACCGTATACGAGTAGTCGGAGTAGAAGCATCACTGCCACGCTGCTGGGACCCAAGCAGTCTAAAAATAGGTTTTATCGAATCGGCCGACTCACGGCGTGAGACTGTGTTTCTTCACCCCGCTCTTTTTTCGTAATTAAGACATTTTTTGTTCGTTGTAATATAGTAATTTTAAAATGAGAGCACTATTGCTAATTTTTATGGGAAATTAGGAATTTTCTTCATGGTCATTACTAAAAACCATGGAGATGGGTTGGCGGCCCTGAACATTCACCTGCACTATCAACCACCCCCCACCCCCCCATTGCATTAAAAAAAATATATTATAATGACACTGTCCAAGAGGACCACCTGTCTATGATGACCATTTTTCTCCTCAACAATGGGTGGTCGTCTTGGACAAGTTTAACTGTAAACACATCTTACAAGCTTCATTAAAAAAAGGAGGTGGTTTTGTGGAGGATTTATTGTTGTATTACAGTAAGTAGTATTGTGTTAAAAGCGACTTTCTATCTAATGACCATTTCCTAGTCAATCCTGGTGTTGCCTTTTGTTCTTTTAGTGAGACTCAGAATTTAAAAAAAAATTTCAAATATTACCAAGATATTTGGCTGTTCTTGTTGTCTTCCTTCCAATAGATTGATTAATTCCATATTTTTATTGGTCGAACCTGTCGAGTAACCAGGAAAAATCAGATTTTGTCTTGCCTTTTGAAACGTTGCAGTCTTTTTACTTCCGCCACACCACACATGCGATTGACTATAATATATAAAAGATGTAGATAAAAATTGATGGCATGTAATGTGGATTTTGATTATTTTCTGTACCCAGCTTGCTTCTGCACTAGTCCAGAAATTCCTCTACAGCAAATGAAATTCCCTTTTCCAATAGCTGCACACATGACTGACTCACATATTATGGGCAATTAATTATTTGTCATTCTTTATGAGTTTTTGAAAGTTTTAGTTTTGATCAACAGTGGGCTGGCAGGTTTATATTGAAGCTGAAATATTAGAATGTGCATTGCTTGCTTTTGGTTCTTTTCTTCTTGCCTATCAAAGAGTTGTGTGACTGTTCATGCAATTTCTCTTTCTTCCAGGTATGCCTCACTGTGGAAAGGAGGCTTGACTTTGTACACAGGAAAGATTGGGGAAATTGTCAAGGTTGGAGAGTGAGTATTTGATAACAGTGGTGTCGATGTGTGTGCTGTGTTTACTGTGAAATATGACATAGAGTGCAGTATATCATGGCATAAGAGAAAAGAAAATTGGTGTCTGAAGATTGAAGACGGGTCTCTCACAAAAGGGTGAGGATTGGACCAAGGAAGAGTGAACATTTGGCAGATTTGTTCCGCAGTGATTCCTGTGTCTCTGTCACAACGTATGCACTAAAGAGTTGGAAATACATCTGAGAATATGTCACAATGAAAAGTTAAAATTAATTTTTTAAGAGGAATGGGTATTTTGATATCGGAAGGGTTTAGTTTCGTACCAATAATAACAAGTTTTGAATATTTCCATCAATTCTGCCTTTGCCTGTTGAAGAAGGGTTTTGTTGTTTAAAAAGTTTTGTTCTTACAATTGTTGAAAGCTGGAGTGTGTATATTTGTTACATGTCTACCATGTCAGTATTGGAGTCTTCATTTTTGTGTAGTATGTGAATGACTTTTTGTTGTTGATTTTGCAGTGAAGTGTGAAGTGGTGTGGAAAAAAAATTGAGCTTGTTTTGCCAGACCTTATAATCTTACTTCAAGTATATAATACACAGTGACATTTTGTGGATGATTTGACTTTTCCGTTGTGCATGACTTAATAGATAAATTCTTTTTGATACTTGAGTTTATGTGAATATGTTTCTGATATTCTAGCTTCAACCTCAGGAGCTGGCTAATTTTCCTTTATGACATGACAAACTTTCAGTCATAAATAAAGTTTTTTGATATTTTGACTTTTATTCTTTGGTTTATATCAAGTTAAATATTCTTTAAACTTTTGTTTCAGGTTTTGCTTCAATTTTGCTGAAATGCCGAACTTTAGTGAACCAAATCCAGAATATTTAAAAGTTGTAAGTAAATACAGTTAATGTTATTGTTTTTCTCTTTTTATTGTGTGCACTATCTGGGGCCCACATCTTGCCTGCTTTTTTTGTACTGTCTGCATCTCCCCATACTTTAGAATAAATACTTCATGGTCACAGGAACAGTAACAGAGAGTAACAGAATTTGTAAGGCTGAGGCATCCGGAGAAGCAAGAAAATCATGACAGTCAAATCCTGATATTGACACTAGTCTCACAGACCATGAGCAGTCTGGTGGTCTGTTTGTGGAAAATTCTTTTGTTGAAAAAGAAACTGCTTGAAGTTCTCAAACGAAGCCATAAGAAGGTTTAACTAAGTGTATGTTTAAGCAGTTAAGCACACTACTTTGGGAAAGGGAAAGGTACTGTTATCTACGACCCGTTGTAGAGTTCATGTTCATTACAAGTTACTTGCTGTTATTTCCTTCACCCTGCACTCTTTAGTATGGTAGCTACCTGTGGTATCTAGCAAGGTCCATATTTTCTCTTCTTTTTTTAGATGTTAAAAGTCATCATCAGTACATTGGGAACAAACCACTATTATAATAATTATTTTTTGTCATTACTGGAGACAATGAATTTGGCGGCAGGTTTCTTTGCTGATACATGTTGTTTTGTGTCTGGCATAAAATAAAAAGAGAACTTTGTCTTACATCAGATGGTCATTTATGTTGGTGCTGATCTGACTTTCCTGATTTTTTTCCCCTCTCAACCCCACCCCCTCAGGAGCCACCACAGAGAAAGTCTCCCACAGAAAGCGGTGAGGGTGGGCCCAGTCAAGCCAAAGGGGACATTCAAGGGTCAAGTTCCGGGGTGCGACCTCAGCTCATGCAGATTCAGCCTGGTGAGTAGAAGCCGAGGAGTGTTCAACTTTGGTGTCGAGATGATAGACAGGAAGATTTTTTCTTTTTCTTGCTCCTGTTTGGAAAATTGACAGAATTTGATCGTACTGTTTGTTCTGAAAAAGATGTTGGTACCAATCTATAATTTTTATTGCAGGTTTTCTTTTTAATTGCATGCTGATCCATAACACACTACAGGAGAACAAAATAGTTTTGTGGTGTGTAATGCCTCGAGAAAATAAGTTTCCTATTGAGTAGTTGGCGTATGACCTTATGCAGTTGCCAGCGCCGTAAAACTCTTACTAAAACATGAGTAGTTGGACACAGATTGCTTCTGTCATTTCCTGTATATATGGATCTTGCCACCAAAAAAGCCTATGAAAAGATGAACTAAATTGTTTGACAACTTTTAATAGATTGAAATTGCTGTCAAAGAACAGTTATAAATGGAGATAATATTTAGGGTAGATGAAGTCTTAGGTGTATAGGACATTTGTTAACTCACCGAGCGCCACTCCCGCAGCGTATGCGGGTTCAACTATAATTGACTATAAAGTAAACCCAGCAGTTTAAAAATGCTTGCAAATAGCCCCAGTGGTTTAAACAGGGTATTGACAAGCTAGTTCTTTGTGGTTTGTGTACATTCACCGCTTTTAGTGCGAATAAACGGGTTATTTGTCCAACGGACTGAACAACTGAAAGTAAGGAACTTCCGCGCAGTTCATTGTTGTTTCTGGTAAGCGAAGCATGGCATGGTGAGTTGTGTCGAAGTTTATTGAAACTCTCGATAATTTTGGTGAAGATTTAAGTGACTAAGTGACAGTGAAGTATCAGATAGAAAACTTCATAAATCAAAATGTGAATTCGCCTAGCAGTGATGAAGATGACTGAGAAAATGACATTAGACCTAGATCTAGGTCTAGACCAATATCGTCTCTCGATCGTGAAGCTGACTCGGCAGCGAGTACTCATCTTGGTCCGGCTGGGGATGATGATAGATCTAGCCCCAGTACTAAACTCTAGTTCAAGTCAGTCCCCAAAGTGGAGAAGATATATAATGTACCCAGACCTGGGACATCTATCGACAGATCTAGTCTTAGCTCTAGCAGCGCTGACAATGAAAACACTTCTCAGCCTTTCACCGAGGAAGATCTTGATCTTTTATTTATTTTTTTTTCAAAATTAATTATCACTTACATTTTCATGCTACTTCACTGTGCACACTCATGCTTCATTCTCCTACACACAAACACACACTGCCACAACTATTTTGTGTAAATTTAATAGATTTCAGCTTTGTCACATCACTTCTTTTTTTTCAACATTTTTTTTTCTGGGGCAAATTTGTCCCAACTTTCTGTCCCATACATTTTTTTTGTCATTCATTCTTCACAAAATATGTTTATTATGTCTGTTGAACCCATATCTTATTAAATAGCACAGAAAATTTCAAAGAAATAGCATTTCATTTCAGTTTTTAATGAATTTTCAAAAAGTGGGGGAAGTGGGTGGTCCCCTGGGGCTTGGAGGCAATTCGGGGCGTGGTGCTCAGTGAGATATGGTCGACAACTTTTTGTTTGAAGAGAAGTTCCAGTTGTAAAGATGTCATGAGGGATTCATTCTTGTTTGTTGTGTATACTGAAATGTTTTCATTATTTATCATATAATTTTGTGTGAGTGTTTGTGTCTATGTATGTAAATGTGTTTGAGTGTGCTGATGTATGCAGACCTTCCACTCATCCCGATTTAGTCGGGATTTCCCGATTTTTTGCCCCAAATCTCAATCCTCCCGATTTTCCCGATTTCGATCACGTGTATCCCGATTTTTTGTCCCAGTCTGCTGTTGTGACGGATTTTTCTTTAAACATACTCTGCCTTCTCCTTTATCGCGGAAAGCACCCGTCAAACTTTTTGTCAGTAGGAACTCGCAGCACTATTTCCCGAAATATCGATGCCGCAAATAGTAGTTGACTCTCCCCAAGTTGTGTGTGATCTTTTCCCGCACTCAGAATTCTCCGATGATAGCCTGGTAACTGTTACAATTTGGGACATTTAATAATCGATAATATTCGTAGTTCCGCTGTTACTTTCAAAACAAGCCTTGTTCGAGGTCAGGTAACTGCCCGTTCACATCAAACACTCGGACCAGCGACAGTCTTTCTAACCCTTACACAACTAACTGTAACTGCGGTGACAAGACTAACATACGGCCGTTGTCGTTGCTTTAGTCTGAACGCATTATGAGGAATAAGAGATTTGTTGGTACATTTGGTCGGTTGGCCGCCGTCGTTATCCTAGAAGTAGAACGACTCGCTTATCCGAGTGTTTTGTGTGAACGTGCAGTTAGTGTGACCCATTAGTAAAATTGTTTCAATCGCGCATTCGCGTCATGTGACATATCATCGCCATGTGAGTTCTGTGTGTCAGGGACCGTCTGTTGATGGGGTCAACTTAAGTTCATGTATTTCGGGACTTATTGGTAGGGGTGGGGGGTATGGACACTTGGAGTAGGAGTACTTGAGGCAATGCTTCAGGATTTACAAAACATAATGATAACTCGCACGTACGCACACATGCACGCACACACACACACACACACACACACACACACACACACACACACACACACACGCATGCATGCAAACAAACAAAGACACACAGAGGGCATATAGGCCAAGGAATTTATGGACACCCCTGGAAGAATTTTAAGTCAGCTTTGGCAGTCACCTTGGTGATTTGCTGTTGATCCCGATTTTTTTCACCAAATCTCGATTTTTTCTCCCTGAGATCCTGATTTTGAGGTTTCATAGAGTGGCAGGTCTGTGTATGCATACCCGGTATGTATTTTGTCATACCTCAGCAAATTGCTCTTTGTGAAGATCAGTAAAATGTTATGTTATTCTCACTTTTTTTCTCTCTTTCCGATGCTATGGATACAGGAAATGGACAGGGGTACAACCAGCAGCGCCCCCCAGCACGGCCTCCGTTGTCGGCTCCCCCTCGCGGCATCATGAATGGCAACAACAACAACAACAGCAACGTGGCCGTGGGCGGCGCAGCGGGTCAGAGTGGGCGGCCAAGCAGGGGAGGAGTACGCAGATGATGAACAGCCCGGCCCGGCTTGTTGTTTGACTAGTGATGTTGCTCTCTCAGCTTTTTGGGGGGGGGGGGGGGTCAGTGTGTTTCTGTGTACATGTGTGTGTGTATGCTTGAATGGAAAATATGGATCTTGAGTGGTATTTTTGTGTTCTTCCAATGTATGCTTATGTATCTCAATTGGTGTGTTAATATGGTGAGTGTGACATGGCTTAAGCTTTGATTGCAGATAGATGTATTGAGACATTGGAGAGTTTGGAAGTCTCTCATCCAACCTATTCTTAAAAGAAAGATGTTATTTTGAGGGGTTTGCCTTTTACTGTCTCTGTGCTGTGTTGACAAGGGCATTGGTTAATTAAGTAGAATTAGAATGTCTTTGTTTCTCGACATTGTGTGCAGTCCTGATTCTTTGGACATGTTGATGGAGGTCCCACACCGATCAGCCTGGTCTCTTACATACATGCCACCCACTGAGATTATATAAGTTTGTGTGAGTTCTACAGCTGGGGACCTGTCATATGCAGGAACCTTGTACCCTGAACATTGATCAGTGAGAGAACAGAAAGTGCAGGAAACAAGTTAGGACATATTTTGTTGAGCAGCTGTTGAGATGAATTAGCCTCAAAATTTGGACAATTTTTTGAAATTGCAGTTTCTTAATCTGTGGTATAGGTTGCTTGAGCTCAGTAAATATTTTGTAGAAATTCTAAATCTGAAGCCCCCCCCCCCCCCCCCCCCCCCCCCCAAAAAAAAAAAAATTTCCCCCCCGGAAAAAAATTTTGCTTTTTGGACTTAAAATAATTGAACAGCCTGCCAGCGATGTGTAGCTCTCAGTGTCACATTTTATGCTCACTCCTGGTCTTTCCAACTTGTGTACCTCTTAGTTTCAGGCCATTATAAGTGTATTTTATCAGAACTGTAGGGAAGCCTCGAGTGTAATGCAACTCTCATAAACTGCTTCCAGCAAAGAGATGTAGTTTTTTTTAAAATGCCGTGCAAAATCAAGTTTGTAGTAAGTAGCCTCTGAAGATATGGCAATTTTGGATTTTAAAAGAAAGTAAGCTTGTTTGCATTTGTAACTAGTACTAGCAATATTCTGAGCAAGTCTCAAAGTTTGGGCTATAGAACAGACCACTCGAAATTTTGTCAGTGAAAGCCATTGTGCTTTTTAATGGAGTTGAAGAACATTCAAAAATAATTTACGGGAGTCTAGCTGTGTTTCCTAGTCCAAAGGTTTAGGTAGGAATTTTCACAGACAAGTTGCTGTTTGTTGATGTAGCTGTTTCTGTGACAGGATACAAGTGATACTCTCCTATTGATGTGGGTCATGTAAGCTGACATTGTACGGATGTGCTTTTGTTGTTGATGGTATTTTATTACCTTCAGTGGCTCAATGTATTTTGGAACATGAAACTGGTTTTGAGAGTTTTTATTAGTCTTGTATGTAGCACAACGCCTTTTGAATGATCCGAGGAGGAGATGTTTTATGGTTGGTGTGGTAAGGCAGGCAAGTTTTCTCTGCAGTGTGAAAATGTTCTCGGCTCAGTCTTCTATTTTGTCAAGTTTCAGATATATGTTAATAGCAAGATTTTCATAAGAGTAAACTCATGCTCACATTTTTATAATTAGTACTTATTTCTGCAGAACTTGCTGCCATCGAGAGAAAGTCTCACTTAAACCTGGTCTGATTAGAGTAATATGACAAACAAAAACGACTGCTTTGTACGATCAGATATTTGACTTTTCAGACCTCTACAGGCAGAGCATACCCCCACACTTGTACACCCTAAAAATATAGACTGATTGCCTAGCAATGCCCACCGAGCGCGTTTTGTTCTGCCGATTTTTGGCCCCCGCAGCGGGGGTGTTTTGTGGGACGCACTAACGCAAAGGTTGTTGTCTTCAACTCGCTCTCACGCCGCTTCTCGTGAATGGATATAAATGAAACTTGGCAGCCAATCAGAAAAGAGGTCAATCTCGTAGTATGCAGTTTTACAACATTGTACCCATCCTAGAAGCAGTCGAAAACGTTTGCGAAAGTGGTTGATGTGGTGCGCTTTGAAGATTTTTCGAAGCTGTGATTTGTCAAACTGACTGATACGTTGTACACCATTTTTCTTTATTCCCTTAAAATTTCAAGCTTTTGTGTTTAGCGGTTTTTGCGTAATCTTTAAAAATGTGGGAGTAACTAAGGGAAAAAGCGACATTGCCGTTTGCGCGTACTGGGTGAACGGCCTGCCGCTGGGAAATTTCCACTGAGTGACGTCATCAGCCATCGGTCGCCTCGGGCGCTACAAACGAGGCCCCGCTTATGTGAACCGGAAAGGGGGGGAAGGATACTTGAAAACTAAACGGGGGCCTTGATAACTTGTGTTTTTGTTGCATTTTAGTCACAATACAATAGATGTAGTCATTTTTATTTGCTTGATTGCATGACAGAAAAATAGAAACAGAAAAGCAAACATCTTGAGAAGTGGTATGGCATTGTGTTTGCGTTATGAAAGCCTATTCCCCCCTCTTGGGAAAGCACACACTTGGACTTGTCCTGTGTGCTCTGTTTGGAAAAGTGAGGCATTAAGATTGTTATTAAAGAGTACGGTACTTATTTAGTCCAGTCTGGGAAGATAGTCCCGTTTATACATTTTTATCGTTCACGCGTGCGTGCGTGAGTGCGCGCGCGTGCATGTGTGTGTGTGTGCGCGCGCGTGAGAGAGAGAGAGAGAGAGAAGGGGGGGGGGGGGTGTAAATATGTTACATTTATTGTATGAGTTGTAGCCTACACCTGCGAAATATTCCCATGACTTGTAAACTATATTATCTGAACGCATCTTAATCTACCACATAATAGGACACTGTCCAACAATGGATATACACAGAGACGATCTTATTTTCTATAACAAAGTATGCATGCTTTTACTAGTATAGAACTGGATTTATTAGTAGCTCTCTACTTACATTTTTGTGACAAATTGATCCAGAGCATTGCTTGGCAAGGAGGAACCTTTTATGTTGCCAAGTTTCATTCAAATATCATGACTTTGGGAGAACATATGACTGATAATCTTTGTAAATCTGTAAAGCACGCCACTTTTTTACCTGTTAATGTCTTTACAACTCAAAAAGTACGACAGATGTTAAAAATCTGACTGCATAACTAGATTCTGCATTAAAAAATGTACTAGACTGCCAGGTTTCATTTACATATTCCAAGAAATAGGCGAGGTATGACAAATATTTTCTCAAAACGCACCGAAAACCGCCACATTTTTACCTATAAACGTCTTCATAACTCAAATAATAGGATAGCTATGAAAAATCTGAAAGCAGGACTCGATTCTGCACTAGAAAATGTACTGGGTTGCCAAGTTTCTTTTAAATACTCTGAGAAATGAGCGAGTTATGACGAATATTGTCTCAAAACTCACCAAAGAATGTCCCATATTTTGGGGTTTTTTCATTATATAAAAGTGTACCAGAAATTAATTGATTAAAAAATCTGTTACTTTTTTGTTTATTGATGGATTTCAAAAATTCAAAAAGTTCCATGCTCTGTGAAGATAAAGCTACAAAATGCATCTATTTGCAAACACTTTCTGGCAAAAAAAGGATTTTCGTGGTCATTGCTAGATTGCCTACTGTTACTTCCACTGACCACCCCTGTGCCAAAACATTTGAAATTCCTAGCGTCCATGAAAAATGGTCTCTATTTACTTCCATGAATGCTTGGCATTAATTATGGGAAGAAAAAAAAGGGTGAAGAAAGCTGTCAGTTGTTTTTTCACAGATGCGTATGAGTAAGACAAGTCAGTTTAGAGTTTCCTAGCATTTGGGGTATAAATGTGTGTACATGTATACCGTGTCTGAGTGACTGTAACATAAGTTGTGTGCATGTTGGTGGTGTGGCTAGATGTGTTAGTGAGTGTGTTGGTGTGTGAGATGGATAGGATGGCTAAGAGAATTCATGGAAACCCTTCCAGTATGAGGAAAGCTGACCGTTATAATTTCAATGGCAAATGTGCTGTGTTCAAAGTGAGTTCCTGCAAGTCTGCAAGTATTTTGTGTATTGTGGTCTGTTGGTGCTCTGGTAGTTTGTGCTATTCATTGTCTTTTGTTCATATTTCTTAGTGAAGTCATTTGGTGTGCTGAAGCTGATAAAAGTGTCTGAGGCTTTTCAGAATCTACTGTTAAATGATGTTTTGTGTTTTAACTCATTTATTAAGATGATACAAATTTGTGTGATTTGGTGCGTTGGTCATGTTTGCAGGATTCAGAAAGGTGAGCTGTTGTGTCGTCACATTCTGTAAGATTCCACCAAGTGCCATTTTCATATTTTACGAGAAAAGACGAGCAAAGTTCAAGTGTACCCGGTTCTTAGAAATTGTACGTAGTAAGTTCCAGATTGTAAAATGCTGGTTAGTTAAGTTAGGGGAAGATTTTTTGTTTGGATTTAACATACTCATCATATTTTATTTTTGTAAATGAAAGGGTTTTTTGGGGGGGGAAATAGCGTTAGAAAGTTTTCAAAGGAAGAGAGTTGGTAGTATGTTAATAAGTTAAACACTATGAAATTGATCTAGTATGGTTTTGGCGATACATTGATTTTAGCTCTTGTTTTCATTGTGACTTTCTTTTTATCGTGGCATGAAAATGAGAAAACTTATTGCTTACGTGATTGAAGTTTGAAGACAGATGTTCTGAGTACTTTGTTGATAAAATTGGAGATCTCCGTTTTTTATTTGGCCTGTCAAAAAAACTTGATCGGATTTGTACCCATTTTATTTTTTCTTGAATTTCATCTCCACCTTGTCGTATGCGACTTATTGCAAATGGTGTGAAAATACACATTTTTATTTGCATTAATTGCGTGTATATGCACGTTTATTTAGTTCCATGGTTAGTTCATTATGTTATCTTGATCTACAGGGGGTTCTAGACACTTGATTTTTTCCCCTCAAATTCCAAAATTTTATAAGGATTTTGAGAAAAACTCCCGTTTCTGGTTTTGGAGTGGTTGGCAGGTGTTCAGAAGTAGAAGGAGAATGTTGCTGTTTTATTTGTTTTTTTGTTGTTTTTTTTTTAAAAATAGGATTTTCATGTAATTTGATTGGCTCTTTAGTGATATAAAAGTTAAAGAGTAAGCGTTTCGAATAGTCCCGATAATTTAGCCTTAAAAATTGTTTTTCAGTAGTGGCGATGAGAAATTTGCACCAGTTGTTTGAGTGAATGGATGATGCAGGGGGGTCTGTGTCTTTGTATGCTTCCTGCACTACATGTATATATGATTCTTTGTCTTCTTAATTGATGTGTATGGTACTCATTGCATTACAGTAATAGACATGTGCTGTGACGAACAAGACAGTCATATGTGTGTTTTTTGCTGTGTTTTTAAAGAGAATTGATCTAATATATGGGGGCTCTTGTCGCTTCTCACTCAAAGGTCCCGGGTTCGAATTCGGATAGCGATGGAAAATGTTCTTCTTTCACATCCTTTCCAGCTCTATAACAATGTTCTGTCGTCTGCTTTCGCCTCTACTTTCAAAGTTTCTGCCCCCAGCCCCTCACCTTCTTTGCCCCCTCCTTTAGGCTCCTGACTCTTTTTGCAGCCTTTCTACTGCTACTCCTTTGCTCCTTACTGTTGTCTTTCAGCCACACTCTTGATCTTAGTAAGATCTACACCAAGTTTTCTCAGACAATGGTGAAAAATCTCGGAGGTCCCGTGTACAAGTTGCACTCATTAAAGATCCCTTGGTGGTCCAAAATCGATAAGAGTAGGCTTTGGTCGCCACCTGGGCAAAATTCCAAATTTCCTACCAACTCAATATGTTTGATGTGTCCCGCGCGCTCATATGACCATATGCAGTTGTGAGCACCGTAAGACACTCACCAAAAAATTTTTTAAAAATTGATACTATAAGATAGGTGTTTAAGTTTATCAAGGTCTCACTGGTTATGCTCGTGAACTCTTTAACTGTAAGATCTTGGGTTCAAATCCCATCAGGGGCCCGATGCTGTGTCCTTGGGAAAGACTATACGAGTGTTCCTCACTTCTCCCATGTGGGAATGGGTACCTGGCTATATATATATACATAATGTATACAGCAAAAGCTCTAGTCAGTTTGTAAGTGTTTTAGGGCACGTAATCGGCTGCTTGCACTTACTCTGTATGCTTCCTGGGGAGTGGGAAATGTTTTTGACTTGTGTTGTAAAGTCTGCTTGGGTAATAATAGTAAAAAAGGGTGTAGAGCATGCTGTATAGTGGATACGCACTACATAATTGCAATTATTATCATGATATTACAGTGGACTGTGGTACAAATTTTCCTTGTTCAAATTATTGTCTCTAATGACAACTGCACTAAAGGCAAAACAGCTGTTTGTTTTGTCTGAGTTGAGTTTCAGCTAACCCTCCTGCACCTAGAAAAAACTCTTTCCCGATTTTGATCAAATGCACCTTAGGTAAATAGATCATTGTCAAATATAAGGATGGCTGTGACAGAAGCTGCCGTGTGTTTGTGCTCTAATAATCTACATTAGACAATGATAAAAAGATTTTGGGTTCATCCAATCATCTGACGCCGTTCTCATAATTTTGCGGGAACATTTTACATTTGGTAATAAAATGTCTTATAGTTTTTCCTTGCAGAAATAATTCTTGGAGCAAAACATGGTAATTATTTTATCTTTTATTTGCAACATACATATAATGATGATAAAGAATATTACAGAAGTCATGATGATGATGATCACATTATCAAATCGTAATTTAAAAAAAGGAATAAATATAATCATACAGTAGGTTTTGTTATGAGAATATTAAAAAGTCAAACCAGACTAATAGGTTGTGATGTTTCTCTGTGGAGTACACAGCCAGTGGGGAAGAAGTACACAGAAAATAGTGATGTCATAGGGCTCACACAGAAAAAAAATAACTAGGAAACATTCCTGTGGTCTACCAGAACAGCATTCAAACAAGTCATGCTCATAATTATGTACCCAGTTGCCCTTCACATGTGTGTGGTTGAACCTGCTCTAATGGCCACCTCTCCAAGACAATCACCTGCACTAACGGCCACTCTGGTGTGGTTTGCTCCTTCTTTGCTATCAAACATCTTTCGTCTTTATATCTCCTCCTTCTTTTTTGTGTTTGTTATTCCCTTGTATCACCTCTATTCTTGGGCACTTATATGACCTTATTGTGCTGCAAGTGCAGTAAAACTCTTACGAAAAAAAACGACCACTTCTCACTTGAGATTTTTTCTACATTGTAATGACCCTGTCCGTGAAGTCCACCTGTACAAGACAACACTTTTCTCATGACAATGAATAAGTGGTCGTCTTTGAGAATTTAGACTGTTACATGCAGACACACCAAGGCCACGGTTGGTCCAGTCTCGTCAGAGCTGGGCTCTGTCTACCTATGAGAAGGTGGTCACTTTAGCTGCAGACTGCTGAGGTCGAGAAGCAAACAACCCAAAGCTTTTGGTTTTTTTTAAGCTGCTAGGTCTGATTTTAGCACCAGCTCTAACGCCGTCAGGACATATCCTTGATAGATTGGCGCTATAACCAATGATAGTACATAACAAGATGGTTCACTCAGCCAAAAAAGTGTCCGCAGGAAGTATGCTCTTTGCTTCAGATGGCGCTGCAGTCTGTTTTGAAGCTCTCTTTCGTTTTTCCAGAAGAAGAATAGGAATAGCACCTCCTTGCGTGCGCAGATCGACTGCTGTTCATCAGCAGTTCGGGTACGTTCAGTGCGTAGTTTTAGGTTTTTTATTTTATTTTAATGACCTCTCGCCTTTCATTCTAAAGTCAAATTAAACGAAGAAAACCACCACCCTTTCCTCCGGAAAAGGTTTTTTGTCAGCGTAACCATTTTAAAAAAGCGTTCTTCCGAAATTTATCCCAAAACATGCTAGTTTCACATTGATTTTTAAAAACTCAAGTAGGGTAACTCTGTTCGCAAAGAATGCGCTTTTGTGAAGAGGGCGCCACCAAATTTTGAGGACACTTTTTTAATTGGCTCAAAGAGAGAAGTGGCCCATCTTGTTATGTACTATCATTGCTATAACTCATAATTTCTGTTTATTACTCCACATAAGATTCATCCTGACTAAAAGAGTTGATGTTAATATTATGATATTATCCGGACACGTTAATCCCTCCGCCACTAGGCCAGAGACAGCTAGGCTATTTCTATTCGCAGATTTTTCAGCTGGTTTGGCAACGACAGAGTTAAGATAGCATTTTACCATGCACAAAGCAAGGGGTCTCTGAATCCTTCTGATCACTAGCAATACTGCCAACTTTTGTTTACATAGTAAACACTAGCCTTCAGTTTCTCAACCAGCTCCAGTCAAAGTACAGGAACGCTGCTGTAAATAGCCCCTGACTTGCACACAGATGTCGGAAGGTGTCATCTCTGGCTCAGACTCAGAGGTGGGGACGCGTAATGACCTGATTTTGTTTGAGGTCGCTACTTCAGTGTTGTCGGTTCACATTATGCGGTCCACCTTAATCTCGTGTGCCTCACATCTTGTCTTCAAGATCAGAGGGGAGGTTTAAGTTGAATAGAGTTGATGTGAATACTCTTGAGTAAATGAGGGGAAACACAAAGTTTGAAGCTGACATTCTTTAAGGCTGGGACAGAAAAGATTATTTCTCATCAGAAGGGTGTTTCAATGCATACGAGTTCTGGTAGATTTTTCATAACCCTGATGTTCGGTAGAAACTAATTTCAAGAGCAAAAAAAATATGGCATTCGCTCTTTTCTCTGTATGACCATCGTCATAATTTACAAAGACTTTAGTTTCAGGCTCTATCTTCCACTAAATTAAAAAGCTATGACATTTTCAAAGTTTGACATATTTCACATGAAACTTATACAGGTATTGTTTTTATTCCTTGTAGCGATGCTGCCCATAACTCATTATTATGGGACATTCAGTTCCACGCCACCCATAAGCTCCACCTAGTTCTCGTAACATCCATCAAACACACAGTTACTAGTTCACACATACCATGTACCCTTCTACAGAGTAGGAAGAATGAACTCTTAGCTACAGACAAACCAAGGTGAAATAGAGAAGAGAAACGGTTATTAATAATCAAAGTGCAAAATCTTAAGTTTGAATTAATTCTTCAGAACTTAATTCTCACTCATGGGCGCCCAAAATGTCACTCGTTCTTTCTCTCTCCTTCATTCTCTCTTTGCGTGTGTGAATGTCTGTTGATCATCCAGCAACAGCATGAACTCTCGCTACTCTCAGACACGCAAACATTATAGTATATACATGTAAATGTGTACATCTAGCCAGTCAGTCTTATGAGATGAACTCCGGGAGAGGCAATTGTGTCAAACCAAAAATAACAGAGACGGTAAACAAGTACCAGACATTGCAATGTTTTGTCATCAGACACGACACATCCATCATCAATCAACAGCAATACAAACAGACTCACCTACATACAATCTGACAAAAAACTCGAAAAAGAAAAGATGAAGTAAGTATTGGGAGATGGAGGGGGAAAGCTTTCAAACAGACGAGAAGAAAGAAAGCTCATGGGTTGTATACATACAGTGGTTGGGAGAGGAAGAAGGAGAAAAAAAGTCAGTCAGTGTAGAAGAAGAAAGCTCACATGGTATGTGGTACATACAGCAATTAATACCAAACTCAACAAATTTGAGTACCGTAACAGAAAACTCAACTAAGACACAGTTTAAGAAACTGGGTCACAAGAGAGGCCAATTTCAGCTAACTCTGATGTCTGGCTTATGAAAAGACACACTACAGCGGAGTCTGCTTAAACCAAAATCGGCGGGCCCGTCAGATTTCCTTCAGTTTGTCCGAGTTTTTGTTTACAGAGGTTGCTCAAACTGGGGATTTTACTTTCTTTTAGATTGACTATGTTCAGTTTTAGTTTTATAGTTTTAATAGAGTTTTTACTGCACTTGCGACTGCATAAGGTCATATGAGCGCCAAGGGGTGGATGTCAACAGAGAAGTCCATACAGGGAATCAGGCTTACTCTGCTCACCTCTCTAGCTTCAACAGCACAAAGTCTACTTCGACTATCAAGGCATCCCGGAAAGAGCAGGTCACAAGAGTGTGACAAACATACAAAAGAAGTAGAGAAGATGATAGTAAGGATTAGGAAAGAAAGAGCAGCAGTCCTCCATTGCCCTTCAGGCACAGTTATGAGCATGACATTGATGAATCAGCCCATTTACAATTCTACTGAGCATTAGAACATGTTAATGCCCCCCCCCCCCCCCCCCCCCCTTAGAAATGGCCTAAAGACACTTGAGTCAGTAGCTCCGCCCCAGGGGGGGTATATGCTCTGTTTAAGCAAACTCCACTGTATTATGCATGTACATGTGTGACGGGATTTGACATAGACAGAGAAAACCTGTCTTACAAAGACAATGGGCCTTATTTTTCAGTGATCTTCATGGGCGAAAATATCACACATTGATGAATTTGGTGAAGTTTTGCCACTAAGGGAGAAGACTATCATTGTCCCCAGTTATCAGAATGCAAATCGTTACATCGCAAAAAAGAGAAAAAAAAAAGAAGAAACTCCACATTGTTTTATTCACCCTGTAAAGCAGTGTCAGACCAAGTCAAATACTTTTCTTGGGACGCGAAAAAATGTTTCAAAATAATTCACAAGAACATGAGAATATTGAGAGCTACTATGTACTGTGGAGATGAAAAAAGTGGCAAGTCTTTTTATTATACAATATGAGAATTATGATAAACCAGTCTTCCAAACTAGGAGAGAATATGGGAAAGGGGAGGGGTACTGATATCGGCACAGTGGACTTCAGAGTAAATAGTGAATGTGTATTTAAAGAAGGTCATTGCTCAAAACAGAAGATCTGACTGATTGAAAATATTTCAATCACTAGGATTTACCTCAAATAGAAAAAGTATTGTACACCATAAAAGTAATGGTAATGAAAAAGTGTGCAATAAAAGTGACATCAAATCAAAGCTAACAAATTCTACATTAAGCCAAATCTGAAACATGATGACATCTAATGTTCAGGTGTGTGAAGGACCCATGTTAGCAGCTAAAGTATGGGTAGTTGAAGGATCAATAAGAACATCTAATGTTTGGGGATATGTGTACAAGTCCAGATTGAGCAGAAGTACGGTCAATAGACAGAACATGACAGGTGAATTGGTGAATGGTTGCAAAATGTCTAGTGGGAACATAAATGTGTGTATATATACACTGCTAGACAGTGAAAAGATGGAAACACACCCTTTGTTTTGTGACCTGAACTTATGGTCTTATGATAAACTACCTCGTTGATGGAAACAGTCTTGAGTCCAAATTCTCTATACTCCTACATTGGATTCTCATCTCTCTACGATAAGAAAAGAAAGTATATCATCATACTCATAGTAAACTTTCAGAGACAGGTCATCCTCCAGAATTCTACTGACTAAAATCTTCTAAACAAGCTTAACGACACTTTCTTGAAATCTTCCCCACAATGTCACCGATTCAAGAGTAAATCAGAGCATGGAAAACAATGCAGTACATCTCCGTCTCTCTACATTCTTGAATAAAACATCTATTTGTGCAGTCTCTTTTAAAGGAATTAAAGAGAAGGTGAGTCCGAAGTTGCACCTCACACAAAAATTTTGAACTGAGTAGGAGAAATGAAGCATCAAGCAGCACCCCAGATGAACTAAGTAGATTGAGCATCACCGAGAGAAAGAGTGGATGTCTATGATGAAAGAGTTAACATTTTACAGGATGTCTACATACTGAAAATATTTTAACATATATACTTTCAGATGTCTCTGGTGGTAATATTCACATTTTATGAATAACGTTAATGAAGTTACATGCAATGTTATCATTTTTCTAGATATGCATTTCGAAGTCGGTAAACTATGAAAGATTGATAGAGAGAGATAAAATTAATAACAATTTTAAAAGAAATTTTGCGATAATCTGATAATATTTTTCAAAGTATGCTACTGTTGACAATGTTAACATTTCACAATGTATGTTCAGTGAAGATAGGGTCAATAATTTACAAAATAATTGTGCATTAAGAATTTACATTTTAAAATCTGGTTACTAACTTGTCTATTAATCTATTGGTAGTCTCCACCACTTCTTATTGTGGCCAGTCATCTGTTACTGCAGCCTGCTACTGCTGTCAGTCAACAGTCATCTTGTCAATCATCCGTAACCATAGCCTCTTGTCAGTTCTGCAGTTAATCGTTTGCTACTGCAGCTAGTCATCTGTTATGATAGTACGGCAGCCACTTGTCTGCTACTGCAGCTAGTCATCTCTTATGGTAGCACTGTAGCCACTTGCCTGCTACTGCAGCTAGTCATTTCTTATGGCAGCATTGTAGCCACTTGCCTGCTACAGTAGCTAGTCATCTTTTAAGGTGGTACTGTAGCCATCCGCTACTGCAGCTAGTCATCAGTCATCATTGCCACTCAACAGTTTATTATAGCCAGTCATCTGTTCCTGAAGTCATTTATCCGCTACAGTAGCCCACGGTCTAGTTGTGTGGCCCATCATCTTTTATTGTAGTTAAATCTAAACATTGCATTCACAACACCAGCATTCATAACTCAAACATTCTTCTCAAGTCTTCTCTCCACTGCCCTACTCCAGTAGGTTGGTGGGAAATAAATAGGCCAGGCCTGCTGTTCACCAGGAGGGGGGGGGGCAACCCTTGTCATGTGGAAAATACAAAATATTTACACAGAAAACATCTAATGTCAGCTTTACACGTTTGGCATTAGGTACCATGTTGTACCATCTCGTCTTCTTCCGTCCCACCACTTCAGTGTCAAAAGCTTCGCCATCAAAATTACCTATCTGTATCTGGTAGGGCGATGAATATAATCAAAGGCTAACAATATGCCAGGCGGGCTGACAGAATGAGTTACTTCTTGGATTTTAGCCCTCTGGAAATAGATAAGTCTAATGTGTAGGTAGTGTTTGTACAGTTTATAATTAAGAAAAAATTAAAATCATATTATAATTAAACAAAATGGCATCCATTGAAAATCTACAAAGTTAAGATCAGCATCGCTCTTTAGCTAATATTTCCATTTGTGAATTGCGAGCGGTAACTCATTTTGTTAGTACGCCTCACAGACAAAACTTCCTACTGCTGTCCAGAAGTAAAGATAACTGTCCTAGTTTCACATTCAACAGTTATTTCACAGTGCACATAACTGCTCCAAGTCCACACTTTATTACTAGTATAGTATACACAGCTTTATGAAGACTAAACCATGCATTCCTTTCACTTCTTAGTAGTATCAGAAGTGAAAACTGAATTACTGAACTGACAGAAAGAGGAAATGTGGGAAAGTCAAACTAGTGTACAGGGAGAAAGTCAAAATTATTTACAACAAATTTTCAAGGCATCGAATCAGACACTCTCTGCAACAGGTGGCAGTAATGAACAAAACACTTTCAAGTACACTTAAAGCGAATTTCTACAGATGAGTTATTGGTAAACAATGTGTATGTCCAGAAGCATGAGTTTGTATTCAATGTAATTACACCAGTGAGAAAAGTTTAGAGAAATATACAAAAATAAACTCAGTCATTCATTGGCAAAGTCAGGCCTCACGCACCCCAAAAAAAAAGAAGAAAAAAAATTATTTAAAAAAATAAAAGAAAGAAACCCATACAATCATCTGCCCACTGATATGAAGGTGGCAGCAAGTCTTATATATACCAGTGTGATATGAAGCTTCAACATTCCACCAAAACAAATCCAGATACCAAGATGAATACATATTTGTGCACCACATCCTCACAGTGACTCTCAACAAATACAACATGCAGAAAAATTGCTCAAAGGTCTCTCATATTATCTGCATACTGAATTTAAATGCATAAAAACCAACTGCCAAATACGTCTGTCACTCGGTCTTCAAATGTATCCCATAAAGTCAAATACTGTCATCTCTGCGCCAAGGTAAAATAATCAAGAATGTCTCGTAGCAGCTTCCATGACAATCTTGAGTTTCTTATCGAGTCGACCCTTACAACAAGCACAAAGTTTTTCCTCAAACTTTCAAGAACACACTCCACTGTATCACGAATTTTCACGTTAAACATCACAGTCAAGAAACAAAGACAAAACTGACCCCAAAAAAATATTTAAAATAAAAAACTCCTCTGTATCTGTCAGATGCTACAGTCAAAAAGTCTCATGACATACAGGTGCTTCAACAAGAAGTACACAGAAAAGGATGTAGAGATTTGTAAGAAAACCAGCCAATCAGGTTTGAGGGATAAAAAGTCTTGAGTTGTCTAATGATAAGTAAGGAGCCATCTTGTGTAAGAGTTGTCTCAGGGTAGAGACTTCAGGATAAAAGCGTCGCTCTGAAATAACAGATGAGAAGAAAATGAGTAACTGCAACCCTAAACACACACAAGAGAGCAAATTTTATACAAGAACAACTGATTTTTAACTTCAATTAAATTTTTACTGTTTCACTTTTCTGATCCATCAATGAAATACAGTGCGGCCTCTCTATAACAACATCGTCGGGACCAGACTAAATGTCGTTATAGAGAGGCAACCAAAATTTGCTAATGATATACACAGAAAAAATCGGGACCTGGGCACCATGTCGTTATACAGAGGATGTTGTTATATCGAAGGTCGTTATAGAGAGGCTGCACCGTATTTTCTTTCAAAGTATAGAAGCAGTCAATACTGTTAAGTAAGTCAGTTTCTATAAAACTGACAAACCAGATTCATAGAGCTCTGCTATTTAAAATGACACGGTGAAGCATGAGACAGAAGCTTCATACAATGGAGCAAAATGAACAAGGTCTAGAAGTCCTGAAGTAAGTGGTCATTTGTCACAAGCTGGCTACAGTTCTTTTGCTATCTGTGTTCAGTCCAACAAGATGAGGGG
>NW_004797726.1:558578-591311 GCF_000002075.1 Aplysia californica | reverse complement strand
TGTCCTGAAATCTGTATCCTAAAATCTGTAAACTATAATACTCTTAAAACTTTCAGGAGGAAATTTCTATTAGTATCTGTCTAAATGTGACAGACTCAAATACTCGTCTTGCCCAGACATATACAGAAAGGGTTCGACTTTGGGTCCACTAGACCGTGCTCCTTGTTTGTTTGAATAAAGAGAAGCACTTTGATGAACAACAACAGTCATATCGTCATCATCATTTCATCCTGGTCTTTCTCATCCTGAATCAGGGTATAGGCCACAGACATATATTTTCCATTTTCCCTATCTTAAGCTAGCTTCTTGGCATTATTCTAGGTCTTTCCACTTTTTTGTACATCATAACAGTCATTTAGGGAAGAGGAAAAGCAAGAAAGACAGACAGAAACAATAGATGGAAACAGAAGAAGTAGGATTTACTGGTGGCGCCCTCCATCCAACCGCTGCACTCACCTGGTGCTTCCTCCTCTGAATGAAGTCGGACAAGCGGGTCATGTTGATGGGCTTGGGTCGGATGGGAGAGCTGCGGTGCATGGCTGCCTTCTTGATCCATGCACTCTCCAGACACGCCTGAGCTGTAGGGCGTTTACTGTAGGCATAAATATTGTATAACATGTTTCACTTTAAGCAACACAAATAGTTTACATAAGAGTTGAAAATCAGAGGTTTACTTTTGGTTTTGCAACACTTGCAATACAAATAAATTACAACATTCTATTTGACATTTTTGGTCGTTTTGAATTACTAATACCATGAGGTCAGAAAACAAATGTTCTGTCTGCAGTATAAAAAATCGTTAGATTATTCAGAGTCGTTATTAAGATATTTTTAAAAAACTGCAATAAAAAAAGTTTGACTTTTTGTGAAAATTTAAACCAAGAACTGAGAAGATAAAACTTTGTAACTCTGTGGTAGCAATTTGTCCATGAGAGCCGACTTACCCGACCTCCTCCACCAGCATAAAGCGGACCAGGTCTTTTGCCTCTGGAGAGATACCAGCAAAGTACTCATCAGGGAAGCAGAAGTCATTACGTACGATATTGGAACAGGTTTCTTCTTGGCTCTCGTCCAAAAACGGCGAAACTCCACTCAACAGGACATACAAGAAGACACCAACACTCCTGGGGAAATGAAAGGAGACAGAGAGGAAATCAATATGAGGAGGAAGTTAAGAGAATGTATTTATTGCTAATCTCCATGCAAGAGTAACAATTACAGGTCAATCTACGCATTCATGTGTGTCTATATGTGATGACATAAACGCAGTTAGACATACCAGAGGCACCCTCCAACCATCCACGCAATACGACAGACATTGATCCAAAAGAGCATACAAAATATACACATACACAACCAAAAGATTAAATACTGCGACACAGCAAATATAAACCAGATCTGATATCTAATAACAAACACACAAAAACAAAATAATACACAACCACACACACTCATGTCAACACAAGACTAAATCCCCTCTGTGACAGCGTAAACTGACCAGATATCGTGAACAAGCATAGAAGAATAAAAATACACACATATATACACACACAATAATAAATCCCCTCCATTACATTGCAAACTAATAAGATATCTGTGAACAAACATACATAAACAAACTAACACACACTCAGGGTTCATACTGAGCAGGAGATTTTTTTTCCAAGACTTTTCCAAGAATTTTCAAAACCAGATTTCTTTTTTCCAAGATGAATAACATGTCATTTCGGAAGAAAAATTTCATTCAGCATGCAAATATACATTATGTTACACTTCAGAAAGCGTAAAGTTGAGGCCTTCTAAACTTTTACGAAATATTTTTACAATAGATCTAGCTAAAAATTTGTTTTTATAAGACTTTCCGAAGAATTTTACCAATTTTCCCAAATTCCAAGAGTTTTCTATAGCTTGGAAAATAAAAACAAAATTCCACCAGTATTCCAGTTTTGTAAGACCTGTACAAACCCTGCACACTTCTTAGACAAAACACAAGAAAACTCCCAACCTCCTATAAATACGTAAACTGACCAGATATCTGTGAGAAGGCCGACTGGCGTGCCGCTGACCACCTCTGGGCTGGTGAACTCCGGGTGGCCAATCATCGGATGGATGTAGTAGTTGTTGTAGATGTGCCGGGCGTCGCCAAAGTCCACAATTTTGAGGAGCACCATGGTCGGCGACACCTCCACCATCAGGTTCTCCGGCTGAAACACAAGGTATTAAGATAAAACTTTTAAAATGATAAAACACCACCTTTATCGATAAAAAGTAGTCAAATATCCTTTCATTTTCATTGATAAAAAACTATAACATATCACTTTCATTGATGAAGAAACAATAACATCATTTTCATTGATAAAGACATTATAACATATCACTTTCATTGATTTAAAAAAAACGAAAAAAAAACCCCAAAACTTTCATTGATTAAAAAAAAAATTATTGAATACCACTTCCACTGTTTAAAAAACAAATCCCTTCCAATGATAAAAAGCACTTTTTCTGATTCCTTTTTAGAAAATGTAGAGTATGACGGCAAGTACAAAATATACATTATTTACAATAATTCATCCAAACTTTATTTACAATAATTCATCAACATCGTATAAACACAATACCACACCCATAATAGTTCATCCGTCAATGTCTGATCAAGAACAATGCATCTGCTGTTTCAGACTATTTCAGGATCAGCATGCTCCTCGATAATCATGGCACAACACTCGTAGCATAAAAAGTCCAACAGTTCTCACCTTCACATCCAGGTGAGCAATACGACAGTTGTGCAGGTACTGCAGACAGTCCAGCAGCTGTGCCAGGTACTCCGCAGCCAGCAGTTCGTCAAAATGATGTTTTCCACAGATGAACTCCAGCAGTCGGCCCTGATCCAATCTGATCAAAAGAAATTAGATTAAACCATTAAAAAGTACACCAAAAAAAAGCTTTTGAGATGATAAATAATCTTGACAAGTTATTTCATAATATCAAGACTGTAAGGAGGAAACAAAAATATGAACACATTTATATATACACATCCACATAAACAATTGCCATCATCCCCCAAAAAACATATTTTTAGATAGTCTTTGAGGGTCCCCAACTTTACACTTCTCCATTCCAACAATTATGTGTATAAACTCATATGTACACAAAATATAACTAATGCCATTCAACAAATGCCACAACTCACAGAAAATAGCATTGCCTTTCCCTTTTTTAAAGTGTGGTGTTGATCTGCCTTACTTATCCTACAACATAAAAACGAATACCAAATCCTCCCTCCCATCACCGTTTCCTCTCAAAATACACAACAAAACCCCCCCACATAAATAGTCACACAGAAAAACAGATTACCACACTGACGTCCCCCAACCATCTACCCACCCACAAACACACCTACCATCTACCCACCCACAAACACACCTACCATCTACCCACCCACAAACACACCTACCATCCACCCACCCACAAACACACCTACCATCTACCCACCCACAAACACACCTACCATCCACCCACCCACAAACACACTTATGAAGTAAGGAAAACCCCGTCCACTCACAGCTGCATGATGATGAGGTAATGGGCTGGGCTCTCGTACAGATCAAACACTTTGACTAGGTTGGTCTGCTGCAGACTCTGCACCGTGTTGAACTCAATCTCCGCAGCCTCCTTCCTGGTCAGTCGCTTGGTGATCAGCTTGACCGCCAGCTCCTGGCCCGAGCACTTCTGGACACATCGATGGACGATGGAGAACCTGCCCCTAGGGAAATGGGAAAAGGCAAAAACTTAAGGGCAAGTGCAATAAAAAAAACAACCTCAATTCTATGGGCAAATTGACTGCTCAGTGAAGGACTCAGTCATTCTTCACTTTTCAAAATGGCGTACCCGTATAGCAGAATCTTCCACTAGGCAGTCAAAATGTAGATTTTGAAATATCTTATCAATAAATCAAAATCAAAATAATTATTCAATCAGAAAAATCTTTGGTGTAAAGTTTTATCATATCTTGTAGTGTCTACCTGCAATATTTCAAATTTATTTGATTAAAAATAAGAAAAAACTTTTGACCCAAAAAAATAACTCGTTCAAAAAGAAAAACAAAATGGCTGCCGTTTTTAGTCATTTGTTTTCAATACAAACACACTTTATAATTTGTTTTTTTACATGAATCATCTAATTAGCCCCCAAATGTAAGCTTTCAACACAAAAAAAAACACACACTATAAAACAAATACAGTCGAACCTGCCCTGATGGCCACCTCTATAAGACGACCACCTGTACAAACGGCCACTTTCCATTTCCCCCCCTTGCATTTTTTCTATACAATTTAACTGTGTAAAACGGGCACCTGTCCAACTCGGCCACGGCCACCATATTTTAACACACAACCCCTATCACACAAAGCAATAACACCTGTCTTAGACGGCCACCTTTGTGACTCCAATACATTTTGTCATAAATTGTGCAGTGGCCCCTGGCGTTGTTGGCGAGCCGTCATAATTCAATCACCTGTCGTTGTTGTTAGGTAGTCCCTCCAACCGATCATGTTGCGTAGGCCCCTCCCACTGTTGACCAATAGGTAACAAATTTTCAGCTGCCATTGGGGTCAGCGTGCGATCTCTCATAACCTTTAAGTAAGCCCCGCTCAGAACTCATACACAAATCGTAAGTGAGATGAGCGGTCACTGTTTACCCAGTCTGTAACAAAGTAACAATGGACGTCAACATGAACTTGAGACAGAAGCGTCGCTCGTTCTGCGAGTGGTGGCAACCCGTGTGTTTGTTTTACCATAGCACTCGGTCCTCCCTGTCTGACATATTTCGTTTTATTGTCACCCTTGCACAAAAGCAGCAACAAAAAAAAAAAAAGAACAAAAAACAACGAAAACAATAACAACAACAACAAAGCGGCTATCTTCGGTTGGGACCTCAGAAAGAAATGGTTTGTTTTCTTCATCTTGATCAGTCCTGCCTAAGACGGCCACCTGTCTTATACGGCCACTTTTCCCCTTGACAATGAGTGGCAGTCTTACACAGGTTCGACTGTACTTGTGAATACGACCTTTTCTAAACAAATACTTGTGAATACGACCTTTTCTAAACAAATACTTGTGAATACGACCTTTTCTAAACAAATACTTGTGAATACGACCTTTTCTAAACAAATACTTGTGAATACGACCTTTTCTAAACAAATACTTGTGAATACGACCTTTTCTAAACAAATACTTGTGAATACGACCTTTTCTAAACAAATACTTGTGAATACGACCTTTTCTAAACAAATACTTGTGAATACGACCTTTTCTAAACAAATACTTGTGAATACGACCTTTTCTAAACAAATACTTGTGAATACGACCTTTTCTACCAAACATGTTCCGATAACAACTCCCTCTTAAGCATCAGAATCATACTGCCTTCAGGGTTCAGAAAAAACGACCATCAAAAAATCAATTTCAGCTTCTCCATCCTGGTGATTTTTGTGTCTGAATAATACTATTTATCCAAAAACTATGACCCTTTTTATTAAACCCTTTGAAACAATTCGTTGCACAATATGATTTTCTGGTATGCAAATATAATTTTAGCTCACAAATTCTTTAAAAACTTGAAGTGAAATAGAAACTGAATATTTATTTCAGTTTTCATTTTTGCATAAGATGGACACGATACTGGTTCAAACTCATTTGGTAATCAAAACACTTACAAAAAGAATCCAACGTCAAAGTGAAACAAAACAAGGGTAAAAATTGGTGCTTCAAATATATGAAGGGGTCAAGGGAAAAACAAGCTAAGTAACATTGACCCTACCAAGACCCACCCTATATTTCACTTTTTCATGATGAACTTAGCTTATTCTTTGGGGATTACAGTTGGTTTTTCCTCTTGATTAATTTCATAGGGATATTTTACAGGTACTGTTGCAAATTAAGAGAGTGCCCTGACTTTAACAAAAATGGGCTAATTCTGATTTTTACTGGAAAGGCAGAAAGTACTGGAATTATTGAATCAACCACTTAACACACTAAACCCCTTCGTCTTGTGCAATCCTACACAATATTACTCTGGGTCAAGACCACAATCTTGAGAAGTATTTATCACGATGGTGTGACTGCTGACACTTACTTCCCTATCTCGCCAAGGTCAGTGAAGTCGTTCTCAAAAGTGGACTTCCACATGACACATGGGGCGTCCTCTCTCTCACTGAGCTCTGTAGACAGACAGATAAAAATCACATCTTGGTCAACAGATTTCTCGACACAGGTTACTAAATAACACATGTGTCATAAACCAAATGTCTCTACAAACTAATCATAACACAGTAGTCACATCAAATAATAAAGCCTTAAGCACACACAACAAAAATGTATGTCACAACACATTAGTCCTGACATCAGTATAAACTAGCTTGCCTCAATACAATTATTTTAAGTTACATGTAATAGTACATACAAAGATTAAAGCACATCAATCATAACCTATGTCATTTTTGCACGATATTTTATCACAATCATTTTGTTATGACAATGACAAAAACTAAGTTGGTAGTGAGGGACATAAGGCAATTCACATTCGTCATAGCCTGGCCATGTTTATCATATATCAGTGTCTTCATTACAGTATAAACTGACCAAACAAAACTCTGAAATACAGTCAAACCTGTTTAAAGACCACCTGTCCAAGACAACCACCTGTACAAATGACCACTTTAGATTTACCATTTGTGTTTTTTTCCTATATTATGAATACACTGTGAGAGCAGTCGGCAGGTACTCTGGTGTGGTTCGCTTCTTCTTTCCTATTGAACATCTATCGTCCTTACCTCCCCTCCTTATTTTTTGAGTTTGTTACTCCCTTGTAACACCTCTAATCTTCCATACTTATATGACCTTATTGTGTTGCAAGTGCTGTAAAACTTGTACTAAAACTAAACTAAAGGTGACACTGTCCAAGAGGACCACTTGTCTAAGATAACCCCTCTCCTCATGAACAATGGGTGTTTCTCTTGAGACATGTTTGATTGTGCAATTACTTGACTGCAACTTACCATATTCACTGGGTATGGCCACATAGTTCGAAGACTTGCTTGGCTCACTGATGCCTATAGCGTTATTGGCGCTGACACGGAATTGGTAGGTAATGCCAGGTTCCAGGTCGCCAATGACTTGAGAAGTGTTGGGCACATAGGGGATGGCCAACTGCCAGGCTGTGGCACCTGGAAACATATATGATTTGTTAAAGTTAGCACGCCAATGTTATTATGTGGATGCAACACACATATTATTATTGTTTTAAACACATACCATTTTGAGGTGAAAAATGTCATATAGAGTCTATATATATACACAATTCATCAAAAATCAAAATATGTTACTATGACAAGAACATACACTTTTTCATTTATAACCTGCAAAAATTAAAATCCATCAAATTACAACCTATGATTTGTAGTTCTGTATGCATATGGGGAAAATTATGATGTGAGTTACCGGTCTTAACAACATATAAGGATGCTTACAGCTAAAATAATAAGTGACAAGTAACCTGTATGATTGATTATAGGAGTATGTGAGATAGATAGATAGATAGATAGACAGATAGAGAGATAGATTTTTAAAAAATAATTTAGTAGAGGGTTTTGCGGCGCAAGAAACTGCATAAGGTCATATGAGAGCCAAGGGGTGGGCGTCAACAGAGAACTCCTTACAGGGAATCAGACTTACTCTGCTCACCCCTCTAGCTTCAACAGCACAAGGTCTGCTTCGACTACCAAGGCACCCCGGAAATAGCAGGTCACAAGAGAGTGACAAACATACAAAAGAAGTAGAGGAAAATGACAATAGTAAGGATTAGGAAAGAAAAAGCAGCAATTCCCTGTTGCAGATCAGGCACAGTTATGAGCGTGACATGAGACAGACAGACAGACAGACAGACAGACAGACAGACAGACAGACAGACAGACAGACAGACGGAGAGAGAGAGAGAGAGAGAGAGAGAGAGAGAGAGAGAGAGAGAGAGAGAGAGAGAGAGAGAGAGAGAGAGAGAGAGAGAGAGAGAGAGAGAGAGAGAGAGAGAGAGAAGAGGTATTTATAGAGGGACATACAACAAGAAAAGACAGGCACACAAACACAGACAAAGACAGGCAGAGAGAATGACAAAGACAAAGAGGCACAAGGACAAATACAGACACATTGCCAGAGCACAGCAGCAGAACTCACCAGCCTCCCTGTACTCCACTGTGTAGCCCTGTATCTGTACAGGCACACCCGAGCTCATGGAGGCCATGGTCTGAGCGTTGACGGGCGGGGCCCACTCCAGGTGTACGGCCGTCCCCACCTGGTTCCTTATCACAGGCAGTCCGGGGGGCCCTGGCCGGTCTGAGGAAGGCATTTGACCATGAACACCAGATGTCAAATTCAGTCTCACAGAGGGCCAAACTCATAATACATTTTAGGTTCAACGCAGAACTGGACAAATACTCATTGAGCAGTGGAAGACTAACCCATTTTAAAGACTGATATGAATTAAAACAGATTTAAAAAATGTTTGCTCTTTTCTCATGTTTTCTACACCACCTGATCTTAAAGTAGGAAGGATCCAGCACCTAGTCTTCTCCAATAAGGACAAAAACATTCAGAGGACACGTGGAAGTTCCACACCTCAAAGCTTATATGGCGGTTCTAAAATTGAAGAGTGCAAGACCAGTCGGGCATCTGTCAGGGTAAAATTCAAAATTAATTCAAACTCAGAAATGAAACCACTCAAGTCAGCATAAATATCAAGAGTACCATTGAAAATGCCACGTGGTTACCTCTCAGGTAAAGGATAATTCTTCATCTCATGTAGATATAATGCTCAAATATGTAAAAATCAACTTCACTGTGAAAATCTTACAGTCAGTTACCCTTTGAGCTCTAGCAAAGGAACGCAGAAGATATTTGATGGAAGATCCTCACTACCCCACAATAATTTAATTTTTTTTAAAAACAACAAAACTTTCAAAATACACAAAAAACATTTCTGAACCTTTTGGAGACTTCACGCTATCTCCCTGTTAGTTAATGAAAAACAGTCTTTCCAGCAACCACCAACGGGAAAACGACAGTAACTCACCCAGTACAGACAGCATTGCTCGGGTGACGACAGTGCCGAGCTCACTGGTGGCCACACAAGAGTACTCTCCTGTGTCCGTGGTCGAGACATTCGACAGCTGAGAAACACCAGACAGAAAAAAACCCCCACACATTAGAACATGATCTTAGACAATTCATTTCATATGTATATGGAAAAAACAAGATCAAACACGCTTTCTAATAGTTTTAGTAAGAACACTTTGAACTTTGAGTAAAGAGAAGCACATCAACACAAAAATGGTCATCTAGTGCCGGGACACAGGCTGCTTTCATATCTTTGAATGGGATTTGGAAGACCAGATATCTCACTTCGAACAAAGCTGAGGATTTTCAATTCAAATGTGAAATCAGTCCTGTTGTATGGATGTGAGACATGGAATGCATCACAGACTTGCATAAAGAGGATCCAAGTTTTCTTGAACAAGTGTCTAAGAAAGTTACTGAGAACAGAGTCACCAACGAGGAAGTGTTAAGGAAAACAAAACAGATCCCAGTCAGAGATGAGGTAGGAAGAAAGTGATGACGATGGATTGGACATACTCTCAGGAAGTCAGGCAGCTGTTTTTTTTTGTTTTTGTAAAGTGTTTTACGGCGCTCGCAACTGCATAGGTCATATCAGCGCGCGGGACACACCTAATATTTTCAGTTGGTAGGAAATTTTGAATTTTGCCCGGGTGGCGGCCGAAGCCTACTCTTATCGATTTTAGACCACCAAGGGATCTTTAACGTGCGCAATTTGCACACGGGTCCTCCGAGATTTTTCGCCCTTGTCCGAGAAGGCTAGGTGTAGATCTTTCCTACCAGAAGATCAGGGGTGTGGCAGAAAGACAGCAGTAAGGAGGGGCCAAGGAGTAGCAGTAGAAAGGCTGCAGAGAGAGTCAGGAGCCCAGAGGAGGGGGCAAAGGAGGTGAGGGGGTGGGGGCAGAAAGTGGAAAGGAAAGCAGACAACAGAACATTGTTAGAGAGCAGGGAAGGATGTGAAAGGAGACAATTTTAGAGAAGAAAATTTTTTGGTCGCTACCCGGAATCGAACCCGGGACCTTTGAATGAGAGGCCAACACCTTAACCTCTAGGCCACGAGAGCCCCCTCAGGCAGCTGCATAACAAGGAAGGATAGATATGAACGATAGATGTTTGATAGGAAAGAAAAAGCAAACCACACCAGAGCACCCACCAACCACCCACTCACGAGATGACTCACCTGTAGGGTAGCCAGACCTTCCTCATTATACATCATCATGACCCGTGAACTGTGACCTATGACCTGTGAGTCCTGGTAGCGCCAGGTGACCAAAGGTCGAGGTCGGCCACACAAGCGACAGGTCAGTGTGGCGATATCTCCAGCCTGGACGGTCAGGCTGGTCAGTGGCTGTTGGACAATGGGAGGCACCTCCAGGCCCAGGTCAGGAGAGAGTAGCTGTTGAGAAACATAGGAGGAACACATTGGGATTGGTGGAAACCTTCTTGACTTTAATTACCAGCTCTCAAGACTTGTGTATGCAGGCTGAGGATAAAGACGGTTATAGGGACCACCAAGAGATCATTTTAGTTTTGTTTTTAGTTGGCATACTGTATTCCAGGGGTTTTATTTTAGGAGCACAACTTGAATTTACAATCTTCAATGAAATTCCTGAACTCAAGTCATTCCCAAAATGTTAAACGTGGCCCTTCTGTATTGGAAAACATGAATCTTAGCAAATCAGATTGTCAATTCAAACCATTCCTTAAAAATGAAATAGGCAAAACGAAAAAAAAAGTACACAAAAAAACCTTGGGGTACAGCATTTAGGAACAGGGCTTGGTGTTGGTAAAGAAAATTTTTACACCGCCTCAAACTGTGATAGGACTCTTTGGTAACCATAGGAACCATAACCTTTTCGAGACTTTTTGTTAAAAACATACTTCAAATTGGGAAGACCACATTTCATTCTAATACTATACACAATGCATGTTGCAGCAAGTTTTGTCAAATTTCCACTTGCAACATTTGAGGGACAAGTTTCCTCCATTGAGGGACAAAAGCCACATAAATAGCGTCACATGATGTCCCAACCTCAAAAACACAATGTCATGAAGGGCAACCAGACTTACCTTGACCCTGGGCTTGCCGTCCCGGCCCAATGATTTGGACTTTCTCTCCAGGCTGGTCATCCCATCCATGTCTCGTCGGTCGTGTGAGTCTGAGTCGTAGCGCTGAGGGGAGCGGAACATGGGCTTCTTGATCTTGAACATTTGCTTGGAGAATTTCCTGCTGTTTGGTGAACGAAGGAAGTCACATGAGCCACAGAGATAAAAGATTGGTTTTTTTTATGTTTTTAGTATAGTACGCATTTTACAGCACATACAGCACAATTAGATCATATCAGTAACAATGATTAAAAGTTTTACTAGAGAGTAACAATAAGAAAATGAGAAAGAGAGATAAGGATGATAGATGTTGGATAGGAAAGAAGGAAAAACAAAAAAAATACAAACATTTCTCTTCCTGTTAAGGAAATAAAACACCTGTCTTCTCAGTCTCAACACCTGCCAGTGAAATAAATGTTATTTCTTCATTAAGAATTAAGACGTATTTCAAGTCAGTAAGAACATTAAGCTTCAACATTGAGGAATCAAATAAGTAATTCATTGAGTAAAGAGAAACACATTGACACCTTAAAAGTAATTCAGTGCCAGGAAAAAGGAAGAAAGAGATGACAGAACCAACTGGGGGAGAGATAAAAAGTACTCTATTATTTCAAGTTTAGTCAGTTTTAGTAGGCCTACTAGTTTTACAGCACTCACAACACAAATAGATAAAAAAGTGCTGAAAATTATAGGTGTTATTACAGTACGGTAAAAAATTCGTGGCGCAACTTATTGTCAAATATCTCCTAAACTGATAAATATAGACTCTCCAGCTTTTGCATAATGATTTGTATCAATTAGTCATAACAGATTAAGATTTTTGTAAACATCCTTTGGCTGTATTCTAGAAAATTCCTCAATAATCACTAATAAAATATCCAAGTGGGTGATTTCTACAGATTTTAAAAGGTTTACAGAAGGGGCAAGTCTGCCATTTGTCTCTAATCATGACACTATCTTTATTGAACGTGTTTCGAGAACCTTTAGTGCAAAAGTGAGTTCACAATACAATAAATTTCTTGTAACAAGTTCTGCCTCTAAAAAGTGTCATTGGTGAGCTGTGACATAGGCCATAAGTGTACGCAAAATGTGTGTGAGGAGTGGGAAGTGCTGTGAACAATTCCATTTTCCCTGTGGCGGAGATTAACAGTATGTTATATAAATTTAATAATAATAATAATAATAATAATAATATATAACATTTATAGAGCGCATTTCCAAAAAAGTAGCTCAGTGCGCATTGGAATACCCATTTTTCAAAAACCTTTCTTACTACTTCCTTTCTTCTCATGCAATAGACATTAATGCACACACACACACACACACACACACACACACACACACACACACACACACACACACACAAACACACACACACACACAGACTATTTTCATCCAGACATAGGAACAGAACAACTATAATGAAAAATAATGTTAAAAGCTTATGAATGATAGGCCTGTAGGAACAGAAAATGTGTAAGGTGTCTTTTGAAGCTATCAAGTGTTTTTATTTGTCTTAGTTTCATGGGTAATCTGTTCCACATAAATGGACCAAGATATGAGAAAGATCTCTCTCCATATGATTTGTATGATTTTACAGGTGTCACAAGTAGGGTGTTATCGTTTGATGATCCTAGGTTTCTCCCTGGCTTATAAATACTAATAAGTTCTTGTAGATAAAAAGGAGCAGTTTTATTTACACATTTGAAACACATGACGCAGATTCTAAATATTATTCTTTCTTTTACAGGGAGCCAATTCAGTTCTTTTAATAATGGAGTGACATGGTCTCGTTTTTTAGATCTTGTTATCAGTCTAGCAGCATTGTTTTAAATTTAAGAAGAAAAGTTTCTTAACTTATTCTTAATTGTTGTGGAAAAATATGATTAAGTTAAGACAAATTGATACAAACTGTGGTGCAAATTATGGGCGACATTGATTCACCTGTTAAAGAGATATTTAATGATAAGTTGTGCTAAAAATGTTTCACTTGCTATAGAGAGTAACATACAAAGAAAAGGAGGAGACGTAAGGACAAAAGATGTGTATAGGAAGGAAGGAGCAAACGACACCACAAAGCAAGACTAACAGATGACAGAAGCAACAGGAGGAGCGAGAAAAATTATTTTTTTAAAAATCAGGTTTCCACAAGTAAAAAAAAATAAACTTATCAAGAGCACATACTTGAGACTGCCCTCTCCATCTCTGGGTCCAATGATGTGACTGGGCACCCATCCCTCGGCTGCGGGAGAGTTGTGATTGGCCGGTCTGTGGACCAGGTACATGTTCTGGTGGTTCATGTTGAGGATCTGCACCAGTTCCCCTTTGTTGACGGTCACCTCATCCTCCTTGATAGCTTGGTAGTCAAACAGGATGCGGGCGCTTGTCAGAGGGGTCTCCACTATCGGCTGCCCGTCGGAGGGGAGGGGGGAGACAGGGTGGGGGGAAAATGACATGAATGATAATCAGAAGATAAGGACAGCAGAGAGAACTCTTTTCTAAAAATTATGAATGTTTTACACTTCAATCCACAAAATTTAGATCAATTATAAGGAGGCCGTCTTTGACTCTGAGTAGGGTCAACCTGGCCTGAGTGAGACACAACATCCCAGAGGACAGACCAATGTACTCCATGAAAATCTTTCCCACTTGGGAACTGAACTCACATCTTCTGTGTGTGATGGCAAAGAGCCCAACCACTACACCACAGATGCTAGTGTTTAAAATCAGTGAAACGATTGTCAATAACTCAGAGAGGAGAAAGCTTCTTTAAATGTTATCCACTATTGGTGGGGTCCAAATAAAGTGAAAGTTGCAAAACAATACAGATTAGAAATGGTTTTGAGGCTGAGTCAGTCACATTGGTCATAATATGTTCGTTCATCAGCTGTTTACAACTGGAAAGGGTATAATTCTGTACGACATTGATTGGATCCAGACTTTCTCACCATAAACACCAAGAGCACAGTACTGTTCTCTAGTAATTGTAAATATTTGTAAGTGTTTTACGCCTCCATAGACACAATTTAGATCACTAGGGAGGCATGCTATTTCAGGCTTGAGTCTTCTTTGCGCAACCACAAACAGCCTAACAACTAAACCACAGAAGCCAGTATATGGTTCTTTTGTCTGACAAAAGCTTACAAACAATGAAATTGAAGACATAGATCTCGTTGAGTCTTACCAAAAATACTTTGTCCCTTGTTCTCTGAAGAAGACAACACTGCAAATACAAACCGCCTGGCTTGCTTAATGCCCTGTCAACCTCCAATGTGTAGTACATGCAGTCATCGGGAGAACCCCTCAGCTTTCAAAGTTCCATCAGCATCCAAAACAATTGGTCACATGATGTCAGCATCACAGGACATGCTATATGCTATCGCTGCATGGTTATGTTTGCCCAGTCATTTCTATTACTTCCAAGAGTCAGACCGAAGACCACCAAAGGTCTCCTTTCTTTTTCTTTAACTCCATCACCCTAACAACACCAACAGGACCTTCATCATCATTGTCATCCTCATCACCCTCATCATCATCATTATCATCATCATCATCAAAGCATCCCCAACCTTAGTATAATTATCAAAACTACATTTTCATAAACATTTATGCTCGGTATCATCACACTATGTATCTTGAATGTTAGGCTGCAGAATGAGAACGTGTGTACCAGGACCAGTGCATGCATGCTTGCACCGACAGAATTTTTTGTATGACTGAGTGAGCATGCATCAGGGTGTTACTAAGTGTGAGTAGTAGTAGTATGGACGTGAGCACGTGTGAAGTTGGCTGAAGTTACTTATTGTGCAGTCAAAAATTCGTGGCACAACTTATTGTCAAATATCTCCTACACTATAAAATAATAACTCTTCAGCTTTTGCACAGTGACTTGTATCAATTTGTCTTTTCAGATCAATATTTTTGTAAACACCTGCAAGCTCTATTCTAGAAAATTACTTAATAGATAGGCCTACTGCCAAGATATCCCAGTGGTTGGTTTATACTGAGTTTAAAAGGAACAGCTGGGACAATATTGCTTTTAAAAGCAAGTCTGTCATTTTTTTCTAATCGCGAGATTATCTTTATTGAATGTATGTTTTGTGAACTTTTTGAGCAAAAAAGTGTTCGCTATAAAGTTAATTTCTTATAACAAGTTTTGTGATTTTAAAATTTAGCCTCAATTGTTGTGGAGAAATATGATTAAGTTAAGACAAATTGTCTGAAACTGCTGTGCAAAGTATGGGTGACAATGACTAAACCATTACAAAGATATTTAAGGATAAGTGGCACCACGAATTTTTTACCACACTACAGATGGGTGGAGGTTTAGATGGGTGGTGACAACTGAGATTATCAGCAGGATGACAAAGCTCTGCAAGCGACTCGTCGGAGCGGTATTCTATTATAGGTCTAGACAATTTTCCCAGAACTGGACGCTATCTTTTTTCATCTTGTTACTTAAAGCAAGTTGTTAAAACTTTGTTTTTGGAAATGGATGGAAAGCAAGCAAATGCCAAAAGTTAATGGCAGCAAGACGAACAGCAAGCATACATTATGTCAAATCAACCGTGATAAATCTCTCTCTCTTTCTTATTCTTTCTCTTTCTCACTCTCAATCGCTTTCACTCTAAGATTTACTCTCTCTCTCACACACACACACACACACACACTCACACAATCGACATCAACATCACACAATAGAGGGCAGAGAGATTAACACATAGCACAAGGACCTCATAATGTGGCTACCATTATTACCTCATCCCTACATTGACTCTGCCTCGTCTTTAGTGATACGCTGTACTATGACATCATTTCTGTAAGTTCTTCCCACCATTGCGAAGTCTATAAAGTCTACATAATAATATGAGGTCTATTTCATCACATTTGACCTTTAATTGTCAAAAAAGTCAACACAGTGTTAACATTTTGAAATCTGTGACCGAAGTCTACTAATTATATTATAATATTAAGTGAACCTTGTTCTCTTTGACACATCCACTCCATCACAGTAATTTGAGGTGATTTAAAAAAAATAAATGAAAGTTCCTCTTGAATATCCTATTTTGATGAATGCTCCATTTAGAAAAGTCACTCAAAGGGGCAGTTCATTCCACTTCATCAGCTCAGTACCCCAAAGTATGACCTGACAGTCTACAGCCTTTTTCGAAACGGTCAAAGTTAGGGATAGTGACTACTTAGGAAACCTTTTCTGCATTGATATGGTCAGCAAATTCTACTTAGTCATGATAGATATGGGTTTGACAACCCCCTTCATCTTCAGTGTTATTCTAAAGACAGGACCTCTGCTGTAACTTCCATTTCAATTAGGACCAAATAGACAATAATGATAGATTACATTTTTAGAGCGCTCTGGAGAGAAAAAAGAAATCTCAAATCACCTAATTTCAAAATCAGTCCGATGTGGATTTGAATGAGGACTGCCACACAGAAGTCCAATACACTACCTTCTGGATTGTCTCGTCATAATGAAGTCATACTGTGTGCATGAATAAAGCAATGCATTGCACGTTTGGAAAAGGTTGAAATGAGGACATTAAGCTTGGAATAGTTGGAAGGCAGCAAAAGCAAATCTACACAAGTACTGGCGAGCCACAAAGGAACTGCAAATGAAATATAATATGTAAGCGGAGGTAGCCATAAATAAAAATTTGTGGAGTGGTGCCTGGTATGGGTAAGCACGAGTTCAAGTTAAGTACAATTGTTCCATTGAAAATTTATGCCACAAACCTTTTTTTAGGACTAAATTTATACATGTTATGGACTATTTCCATCAACCTTCATGTCTATGGCGGAGCTACTAGGCACAGCGTTATGCCTCAAAACTTGTATTACTATAACTCTATATCTTTAGATTAATCCAGAGTTCACAATTAAATAATGCATTTTTAGTAATTTAGCTGAAGCTAGGGGTCACTGACCAGAACGTAGGCCCCTCAGTTGATCATTATAATATGTCTACAAATCAAAGCAAAAAAAAAAAAAGAATAAATTATACCTTGCACTTTTTCTGGATATCAAGAACAGTGACTGGATATCTGCCTCTTAAAGGGGTCATTAATTAAACTTAGAATTGAACCATCGGATTACCAAAACAAAGACACCACCAAGTGTTTGCACCACAAAAAAATAGAGGCATAATATGTATATTTAACATAAAAACAAGGGGACTCTTCCCACCTCATTCCTGAATACTACTTCTAACAATTGAGAAGCCAATTGGCTAAAAAAAAAACAATCTTGAGCTTTTTAGACCCCATGAAAATGTGTTAGCAGACTCTAAATTTACGGACCATATGGTTTAAGGACCATTTGTATCACAACTATTTTAATAATTTAATATCCGGAACTTTTGAAAAGGGGTACAGGTGGATTGATAGATATGAAAGAGCTTGGAATGCAGAAGATCAGAGGACATAGCGGTAAGAGTACAAAGCAATTAATTGTCTGACCCCCTTTAAAAAAGCATCAGAAACACTTCATGAGTGAAAGATAGAATCTTGGCGTTTGATAGTAGAGGATACTGGGATGGAAGGAAGACAATGACATTCCAGAGAAGGGATAGTTCATCAAACTAGTAGTGCCTGTAGACTGTACATATTCACTGCTATCATCATCTTAGCCCAATCATTTGTGTTTTCGGTGGTACTTAATTAAAGCTAAAATCTCTAGTCTCTAGTCTGAATCTGCATCTGCAAGGCATACTTCTAGAAGCAAATTGAAAAATAAGAGCAGTAAAGGGTTAGCCACAAATGCAAAGCAAAGATATTTATTGAATTGTAAAAGATGAAATGAATGAAGACACTGAACTCAAGATGCATGGTTGTTAGTAATGGGTTCACAGCAAACACAGCTAGAGCAGCATGCATGTGGCCAAAATGACACGAGCCCGGAGAACAGGGCGTGACTGTTTGGTGGACCTCTTCGTTTTCCTGTCAGCTCAAAAGTAGTTCAAAGTACAATCATCAACGCGAACAACTACTCTATCACTCCATTTGGCTAAAATCATGAAATAGTACATATTCAATGATTGCAATTAATAAAACAGACAAAGTTAAGTATGGTGTCTTGCAGATGACACTATCTTTGTGACCCTGTATATATATAATATGCATGTCGTATTCTGTGCATGTATGTATGTGCGAGAATGCGCACATATGCTTGCTCGTGTGTAGAGGCTTGCAGTTCAAACAGTGCTAGAGGACGCACCAAAAGTTTCCAAAGTAGGGGAGATAAACACAAGAACATGCCTGAAAGATGTATTCATACATATCTTACTCCACCAGTTTTGTAAGAGTAGGCCAGTCAAGTCTCACGCAAGAGATCAAAATGTACATCAACAACAATCCCCTCGAAACTCTTGATTTAGATGAAGGTATGGAAACTATTTTCTCCAAAACATGTCTACCTCCCCCGAAATATGGAAACTTTTGGATGCTTTCTTGATCCATGTCTCAGAGAGCATGGCAACACGACTTGTCTCCTTCATCAGTGATACTGGACATCGCTGTACCGCTCGTTGCTCCTTAGAAAATGTAGCAGCATCCAGCATTCTGGCTCTGGAACACAGCTCTTCATTAGTCCAGTCCAAACTAGTCATAGAGAACAGCTATTTATTAATTAGAAATTCGTTTACTTCGGACCTGTTCCAATCTACCCATCTCAGCTCCTCGGTGTAAAGTAAAATGTGTTGAAAGAGGCATTAATATTTTCATTTTCATCCTTCTGTCTGACTTGATTTTAAGAACTAAATAATGTGATCCTGTGTATTTCATTTAGGTGCACAATTTAACCTCACTTTAAGGATTCAAAGTATTTGAAACACTTCAGTTATGACAGGACTATTTAGTAACTTGGGCAGTCCAATATTATTTACAGCACACTTCCAAATTGGTCACATACAAAAACCATATGAAAACAGTGCACCTGTTCATATTGCCACTTGTGGTAGATCAAAACAAATCTCTTCCATAGCATTCCGGTACATCAAAGTATTGGCTGTAGTCTGTAGCAGTTGAGGTCTAAGGACCACCCCATCAGTCCCAGCTAAGCCTAACAAAAGAGCTGGTAGTCTACATCAACACAAACGTTGACAAAAAAACATTCTTTCATTTCCCAATTCTTGAAAAACATATCTTTCTTTGAAAAAAAAAAATGCACAAGTTTACATACAACAACTTGGCGTCCGTGTAGGTGTCATGTTGTCAGACATTTTTGTTGAAATTTCCTTGAGGTTTTCCTATTGTCCAGCCACCTTGTCGTAAAAGACAAGCCATATCCACAAGATGCCCTAGTAGTCAATTTAACTCCTTTGCCTAAACAGGCATATTATGGCTAGAAATCATTCCTAATTGTAGAATTTTGAAATTCGACTATTTTCCAGAGAAAATTCACTCCAAACGACTGATACATCTAGAAACTGTGCAAGCAACAAATTAATCCACTTACACAATCAACCACTTGAGTGTCTGAACTTTACTTTCAGTTGGGAATCAAACTAACGGTCCTAAAATATGAGAACGTCTAAGCTCTTCCAGCTGAAAAACCTGATTCATACATTATTTAGGGCATAGACCTAAATCCTTGAAACAGGTGAAAATATTTTTTTCTATAGTCTGTGGCTTGAAATTGTTTCCAGGAATCCAAGAGGAAACTATTGTGGACAATGAGCACCTGTCTGGTAAATGTTTCTCAAAAATAAATTTTTAAAGCGATATCACACAGTTCCCTACCAGCCCAGAAGAACTTAACCAAACCTAGACACAACTAAACAAAAACAGTAAGACTTTAAGACAAATTAAAGCTGAAAAATTTAGAACAAAATAAAAGAACAAAATTCCATAGCAACCGGGATCTTTGTATATAACTTAGGTATGGCACTGCACAACATAAGATATGATAAAGTAACAAAGGAGAAATTATTAGATTTCAAAGTATCAGACAGACTTTATTCAGATTTGAGATAGAACATTAGCACATTTGAATTGGAGAAACAAGTGGAAAAACAAAAACAAAATTCCCAACAAAACAAACAACTGAATAGTCCCGTCAAAGAATAAATATGACAAAAACAGGTTCAAAGCTCACTTTCAGACACTGAAGAAACAATATGGAACAAAAAGCCAGCCATTGTTTCTCCTTCTGTACAAATGCTCAATTTGCTACATTCTCCTCACTAAAAAAAAAAAATCTTTGTTCTTCGCATTTCCCATGCATCTCCTTCAAAAACAACAGGAAAGAGTATAAATATGTACACGACAGTACATGATTAGGTAGAATTCATAAAGGGAGGAGATTTTCTTTCTGTACACTTACACAAAGATTATTTCAGACAACTGAAAAAACAAAACAGAACAACCAAGATTTAACAAAATATGTTTACAAGATCAGTTCATACAGGAGAAACAAGTAATTGTTGAAACTAGAAAAACAACATAACTATAGTTTGATGTAACAAAGCGCTGAAGCACAGCTTGAATTAGTACATGGACTTGTGCACTCAAGTCCAAATCACGATAATGCATTGTAATTCAAATCAACGTCAGTTGGACAACATACAACGCAGAGACAGACACAGGCTGAGAGAGAGAAGGAGGGGGGGGGAGAGATAACAAGAGAGAGAGAGAGATAGAGAGAGGGAGAGGGAGAGGGAGAGGGAGAGGGAGAGAGAGAGAGAGAGAGAGAGAGAGAGAGAGAGAGAGAGAGAGAGAGAGGGAGGGAAGGAGTAGGGTAGAAAAAGAAAAAGAAATGGAAAATAGTGTCAGAAAGAGAAAAGTTTTAAGAGTGGCAAAGGAACAGGGGATATAGTAATAGACTTTATAGTAATTATGATATTGAAGACCTCAGCTGTGCGCCCCACATTACGAGAGGTACCATGGGTCTCTCAAACAGCTTTATTCTATGTCAAGATTCTTTTTCCCCCCTCACCTCCTCTCTCTTTGCATCTGACTTGTTCAGATCTACTTGCTTACAAGACACAGAAGTTAGTTACAAGATTTCACTTTTACTTTCAAGTCGATCTCTGTCTGTCTCTGTCTGTCGCACACACACACACACACACACACACGCACACATGCACACACGCACACACACACATTCACACAAATCCAAAAGATTTGCTTCCAAAATATGGACACCATTCAAAACGAATTCACCCAATCAAACCACGACAGACTGTAGGCCTGTCTTCTCCTAGTCCAACTCATACACATAAATATCATAAAGCGAAAGTCGATGCAATCATTCACGACAATATCTCTGTAAACCGTCACGACAACATCTTTATAAACCGTATCTGCTTTGACCGACTGACCTAGGCATTTGCATGAGGCAGCTACGGTAGGCTGAGACAGCGTCCTGCTAGGTAGAACAGAAAACGGAACTCTTTCGTCCCGTACAGCAGGGGTGCCAACTGGCTACGGGAAAAAAGTCCTAAACTTTTCGGTCCCCCATGGAAACGCGCACGTGCAGGGACTCAGAACTTACGGATTATATCGTCCCTGTGGCAAGAAATCCATTCAAGTCCAATTTGATGAATCTTTTATTTTTATTTTTACACCCTCCCAAAGCTTGACCAAAGAGGCAACTTTTAACATAACCAAAATGTAGTTCAATGCTATGGTCAAGACAGAAAATTTCTGGCTTTTCATGAGCCCTGATAGGAATAACTACAAAAACTCATTTTTGTCTTTAGTGTAAAAAGTACATTTACTCAAACGGACTTAAGTGAATGGCTTTCGACACTAATGATGCTGTCTAATACCACTTGTATCAAGACGATTTTATATCATGAAATATCCGGATAATTCAAGATATCCGGATTATCGGATTTATCCGGAAAATCAGCATGTCTTGTCCAGTAGAGAGTGACAAGTTATCCGTTCTGTAAGAGTTATGACCATTACCGTTGAGCATCAGGAGTAATCTACAGCCAACAGCAAAGTAATCTACAGCCAACAGCAAAGTGGTCCTTTCAATATCAAAGGTTAGGATGAGTATACGCGCACGCAAACACACACTTACATACACAAACACGCCCATACACAAACGCACATGCTCCTGCATTGGCACACAAAACACACACACACACACACACATATATATATATATATATATATATATATATATATATATATATACATATACACAAAATACGAACACATGTACAAACACACACACACACACACACACACACTAAACAAGGACGAAAATGTAGACACACAGTCATTGTCTACGACAGTGTCCCCCAACCTACGGTTGTAAACCAATCTTATGGCAACAAACCAAACCTATCAGGTTGACCAAGGGGTGAGCATGAGGGGTGAGAAACGGATTCTGTTCAATTTATTGCTGAACCAAACATCTCGTGAGTCGACAGGCCTAAATTCTTCAACTAAACTTCATTGTTAATAACTATTACACCATTATTAATAATATTATAGTCATTATTATAGTTAATATTGAAGCTCCACCTTCTACAGAACCAAGCAGGTCATTCTACAGGCCAGTCAGGCTGGCTTCTTTTAAGTAAGGTCAAGCGAACAAAGAAGGCAAAAAAAAAAAAGAGTGGGAATCGTAGGCCCCTATTTCAACTTGAACGCTTTTGGGTAATGCGTAGTAATTAATACATGTGTACTGCGAGAGGACAAGCACGTTCAACGGTTTTGTGAAGCTATGAGCCAGCTGTGCGGAGACAGGGCTTGGCAGTATAGACACTTGCTAGTAATGAATTATTCGTCATTCACAAAGAGGCTGGAAAACATACATTCCCCCCCCCCCCCCCCCACCTGCCCAAGCAACAAAACGAATACTTTGTCAGCTCTCGCCAACAGCGCACAACTTTACAATAGAATAAATATGTATGACCCCCTAGAGTTTAGATTAGCACAAAGCTTTTGATACAGTGGCAAAACAATGATGGCAATGACAGTGTAGTTTTAGCAAACATGACAGTCCCGTGACCCGGACGGTTATTGAGGGCCACATAAAGGGGAGAACAAAATGTTAATGTCGTTAAAAAATCAAAACAGTGGGCTGAACTGACTGAAGCCAGAGTATGTATGGAAGAATGGAAATGTACACACATGCATCTATTTCAACAGAAATCGTGATCGTTTCGTTACCTCTCTTACAAACACATACACACGAACCCAGACACAGACAGAAATACATAAACATACACATAAACACACAAACACATAATAAATCTATAACAAAGTAATACACTGAAATGCTACAGGTGGGATATGTTCTGCTTTTTTCCCATGAATAGACGGGGTGACTTTAAAAATTTAAAAAATTAATAAATATTAATAATTTTTAAAAAAACAAAAAAAAACACGTTCAATGAGGGGAGCCATCCATATCGTGATCTTCACCTATAAATAATACGTAAAAAAAGAAAATGTGGCGCCGAATTACAAATAGGAGGGTTTTAACCAAAATCACGGATGGACTTTTCGTTGTTATTGTTGACAGAAAATTGCCAGACAATGAGTTTTCAATGCGTAGTCCTTAAGTGGTACTGCTGTTCTGACAAATGAGTGCGTAGGTTGGCAAAAAGATGTGACAGAGCATCTTCGTAGTTTCAACTATTCGTTACCTCCGAATTACAAAGTTTTATCTGATATTTTTAGTCGTTTTGAGTTATTAGGACCAAGTGGCCAGAAAACAAATGCTCGATCTGCTCTATCAAACTAGTAAAAATGTTCCGAGTCGTCAAGATATTCAAAGAATTGCATTCGGAAAAGCTTGACATACTGTGGAACTAAAAAATTTGGACCTCATATTTCTCAAAATTAGGCATTGAGCAGTTAAATTAGAACTTGGTAGTTCTGAGGTAGGTCTCGGAATTAAAAGAGCAACCTTCCACACTACGAAAATACTGGCCGGGGTGGGGGGGTCTCAAGTAATTCTACATCTTTCAGCCAGCTCTGAAAGAAAACCCGACAAATACTCTATTCAAATACAATGTTCAGGTTTACTACTGCTATAAAAGATAACAAATTGCCTATCAAAACACCTATCGCCACTCCTCGCACAGCTGTGTTCATTTCCACTAGCAATTGCACACCTTGGCTCCGACGAAGTTCTGGCAGTAAGGAGCATAGTGGAGATATTACAGGACAAAGAATGGAGATCATAACACAAAAAAATATTTTTTAAAAAGTCAAATGAAAATAGGAACAATTAAAAAACCCAACAACTGCCAAAAAAGATAAAATAAATAAATGAATAAATAATTGGTACAGACTGAACAGTAGCACTATGAAAGCCATCAAGGCAGACGTGTTTGACATTGGGGTGCCTAATGTTCCATAAATTATGCTCAGCCACAATACAATTAGACAGATAACCCACAATGTTAAGTCTCAAACATGTATTGGCACCGAACTCTTTCGATGTAATACAGTCACCACTCTCTCAAATTGCCACACAACTGTTCACTACTCCCATATGGAGCAACAGAAATGCCACAACTCTTTCAAGAAGTCACACAATTGTCCTTCTACTTTCATGCAGCCGCACATAACTATTCCTCTACTCTCATGTAGCCACAGAAATGCCACAATACTCTCATATCGCCACATATTCATAGCTACTTCCATGTAACCACACACAACTGTTCCTCTACTCTCATGTGGCCACGCAAACACCAAACTATTTGGAACTTAGCCCCACCACTTTAACTGTACCCTCACACAACCATACACACATTTCTCACACATAGCCATACACTATTCACACATCGCCACACACACACTTCTCACACATAACCATACACTATTCACACATCGCCACACACACACTTCTCACACATAGCCATACACTATTCACACATCACCATACACGCACTTCTCACACATAACCATACACTATTCACACATCGCCACACACACACTTCTCACACATGGCCATACACTACAATCCTTCTCTCATGTGGCCACATTGTTCTTTCACAAAGCCAGGTACAGTCTCCGTGGAGTCATCGTAGCCACGAGTCCTGCCACTGGCATGCAATGTAACCAGGCATTTTCTCATGAAATATCAAATGAACTGAGCTGTGAGGTTGCTCTCAGCTCTGTCCGGAAATCAGCAGGAAATCAATCTGCATACGCTCCCCACTAACATGTGAAATAACACTTGATCTTCAGAAATGACAAATACGTTATTACAACTCCCATTACAAGCACACTCTTTTATCAAGTTCCAATTCAACTTATGAAAATACTGACAGGAAAAAGGAAGAGATCCGCTCAGCGCTGAAAACACTGAACCGAGAGGAGACAACTAATTTAGCAAAATGCACGTATATTCCAAAAAAGTAATGCATGCGAACGGACATAAGTCGTACATAGGCAAGCAGTAGTTCTCACAGTCATAACAAAAAGGGGGAATTAATCATAACAAACAAACGAAAGAAACAGAGCTGAGTGGTTTACATAGTCATTGTTCGTGATCGTGAAATGTTCGTTAATACCCCCGTCTCAATCAGGATGAACATAGAGTAGAAGAGAATGTTATTAAAAGAATAATAAATTGTAATAACACTAAGATATGACACTATGATATTCTCTGGAACTCATGAAACATAAAATTGTAGAATGAACATAATATATTAATTTGAAAATCTCACTCGCTGGATATCGGTCCACTTTCATTACTCAATTAATATCCTAGAGATGAACACTCGAAATGAAGTCCTCTCAAGAATTTATGCCTGCATCCATCCACTACACAAAACTGCTTTCACAAATCAAAGTCTTGTCATCTCAACTAGTTTTCCAATATGTTTGTTTGAAAACTACTCATCTATACGTCGTAGATTGCAACGGTGAAATGTAGAGAACAAAACAGAATGAAAAACGACTTATGTGTTCCCTGGTGTATCCCACTTGTCTCTGACTCAAGTGACAGCTGATCACTCACGGGTAGGGGGCGTGGCCGTCACTTGACCAGGAGGGAGGGTGAGTGCTCCGGGGCAACGTATGAACTCAGTGAAGATTGCAAGGTATGAAACTAGGACAGGGGCATACGGGGAGTCGGACGAGCAGCCGAACCAACCAACCATGTCTACCATCAGAGGATGGTGCACTAACGAATGCAGCAAACTAAGGTATGAACAAACGAACGAGCCAGGAACTCCTGTGAGGCGAGAGGGCGGCAACTGATATATGTACACACACACGCACACACACACACGCACACACAAATAGATGGATAGATATATACTTTTTTGCATTCAAAGTTACCTCCTCTTTCCATCACGAGGTCACATTGCGTCCACTTACCCGTGTCGTGGAGGAAGGAGGAAGAGAAGATGCTGCTGTAGCTGCTGCTGCCGCTGCGGTTGCAGACGCTGCTGCAGTAGTGGCCTCGTCTGAAGATTCTGGAGTGGCCGTCCTTCCTTCCGAATTGCCTCCGTCTGTGAGATTTATGGCTGATGGGTCTAGCCCGCCGGTGGAGGTGCTGGGTGACTGGGGCGAGGTGCCATCTGCCATTTTGCCGGCGTCACTTGACTTTGACTTGCGGCCCAGAGTGTTGCGGAACCCGTCAAAGATGGTCTTCCGAGGTTTGGGCGAGCTAGAGCCGGCCGCGGCCTCCACGGAGACAGGGGCGGCAGCGGAGGAGCCTTTCCGCCATCCCGCGTCACTGGCCGTGTTCCGCACAAAATCTTTGCTGGCCTCGAGCGGTGAGTTGGGACATGAGGCTTTTCCTACAGATGAGGACGCCGACATGTCCCCCGGCCCACCCCCATCCTGGCCTTCGCCAGAAGACTCTGAATTGAGCGGGCCCGGCACCGATTTGCAGCGATCACTTTTACTTTTGGACGCTGCTCCAAAGACTGTGTCCGATTTTGTTTTGGTGGCAACAGATTTGGACGGGCTCAGGTTGTGAGCGCGGTTCAGTGGATGAGACTGAGTTTTTCTCAGCGACGAGTCCGATGGACCAGAGCTGTTGCTGAAGTCCGGCGTCGATCTGTCAGACAAGGCAAAGACGATTGGATGTAGTCAGACACACGCACACAGGCACACCCCGCACACAGTAAAAGGTAAAAGACAACTGGATCTTAGCAGATCCATACACAGACAACTGGATATTGCCAGATACACACACGCAGGCATGCACAACGTACACACGCAGGGATGAAAGAAACAATGGTAAAAAATGGCGCCGTGCTAAATAGAGTTTGTAATTCAAAGACACAGGGATAACTCAATACATTCTTCTAATACTGGGAAAAGACAAAGACAAAGTCAAGCTGGTTCAAAGAGAACAGACAGTGACTGTTACCATACAACTACAGAACAACTGAGCACTATAAAAACAATATGTAAATGCTGATACATCCCAGCGGTGTCAACTAAGCCTTAAGTAATGTCAGCCTTGCCCACCATTAAACTTTCAAGCCAATTCAAATATCTTGACATAAAAACAAATGCAGCAGTGATTCAAAAGTTTATAACATGGCTTAGCCGATATAGCAAGAACATGATCCCTCTTGTTAAACCTCTGAGATGACAACATTCTAAGAAATTCAAGTTAAAAAAAAAAAAGTAGATAAGTAGAAAAAGAAAAACTGAAATTCACCAGATATGGCTTTCCCTGCTTCACACCCTAACTTCTAATGGCCCCAGAGACCATACTCACTCTGTACAAGGTGACAGATTATGAATCTGTCTTGAGCCAAAGTCTACTCCCTAGAGAGTAAACAGATAATTCTACACTGGTGCTACCTTTCACAATGCGCTGTGTTGTTATGTATTGACCCCGCCCCTCCTTTTCACTTTTACACAAACCTATAGTGTTGTTACCTTTGACAAAGAAACGAGATCTAGAGGGAAAAAAAAACAACCACAAAAGGTAAGGGATATCAAGTAGCTAAAGTAGCTAAATGCCAACCAAGAAAATCAAGGATATTCGTGATTTCTGAAACACCCACAAATATAAATTTTATTGTAAAGGCTACATTTTGTAGGTTACATTGTTTCCACTCACACCCCCATGGTCCTGGGTTTTTCCTGTCAACTTCCCTTTACAAATTAAATACCTGTTCCTTACGGACTGTCCTCAACACAAGCCGTATCTGACACTACAAGATCAGGGACAAAAGACAACATGGGGGGTCAAATTTGACGAGACATATTGGGCCGCATTTGGCAGGACAACAAAGACTATATTGTACGCAACAAAGACAACATGTGGGGTGACAGTACATGCGTTAGAAACATATGGGTTTGACACAACACTGGTCCCAGTTGACATGACAATACACACATGATTAGACACGACAAAGGTTGGAAGGGGGGGGGGAGAGGATATGAACAAGCATGGGCTTCATTCCATATTAACGCCAGTGGAAACATTCTACAAGGCAACACAGATGGGATCTCTAATATAACAAAAACTATGCTCACGAGACCAGGGATACATCTCGTATAGCAGTGTGGTCATATTTAACAAGACAACAGGGGTCACAAGGGACACAACAACACAGGCCACCTGTGACATCAACACACGAGCCTCATTTGCAACGACAAAATGGGCCTTATCTAAAATTTCAACAGTGGCAACATTTCCCAGGACACCATAGGCTACATTGAAAAGGACAGTACAAACAACATTTAACTTAAAACTAAGGGCTTAATGAACCATAACAGCATGGACCACAGGTGAAACCGTATGAAAGGCCGTATTTAACTCGACAAGATGGGATGTATTTTATAAGGTAGAACAGATCACTTTGGACACAACAATTCAGATTATGGCTGAAGGGGTCATTGTTGAAAGAATACTGCACATCAATTCATCGTCAAATACTGACGGATAAACTTTTATAAATATTACTTTTATTAAAATTTCAATTCCATTGCGAAAAAGGAAAACGAATGGCAGTTTTTTCCTGTGTATCAGAATGTATCGAGATTAGAAAAGCATATAGAAATTATTCTTCAAATCTGGTTGTTTTGAGTAGACCTGAATTCAGAAACAGGTACATATTTAATGGATGATTTCAAAGTATCTCTTATTTTGGTTACCTTTGTTCTCTAAATAGTTCTGAGATTGAGTTGACAGCAATCTGTTCCATTAAAATACTATAAAAAAAAAAAAACAACCACTTTGTATCGTGACCAAATCTAGCAAAGAAACTTGCCATAACTAAATAACTTTTAAAAATGGAGGAATGTTGTGAATACAACATGTCATAAAATGATTGAGAAAAATTTAGCAAATAGAAACACTTGACAACACACTGGAAAAACAAATCATGATGCAAAACTGAAACCCGGACATGAACCGACTCAAGCAAAAAACTATTCATACATACATACACGAGAGAACAATGAGAAAGAAATGCACTTCAAATGAAACAGTACAAACCAAAATGAGAGATGAAAGCATACACAGACACGCCCGGCTACAACGACACCAGTGGGAGCCATCAGCACGAAGGTTAACAAAGGAGCGCTCACTACAGACGCCAACATTAATATATGTCTACACACTCACACACACACACAACACACACTCACGCGCACACACACACGCACGCACCCATTCACTAAGTCATACGCATGTGAACGCCTCTATTGCATAGATTATGAGGGTATCATTGCAGCAAAAAATACATTTAATTAATTGATAGTATTGATCTCAAGTATTCCATCCTGAAACATTTGCCCGCTTTTGGCTACATCACAGAGTTTATGTCAGTTGGCGAAAATCCTGTCTCCTTGATAACATCAAACACAATATCCATCCTCCTTTCATCGAAGAACAACAATATTACACTTTCCACAAATGCATGAGCTACACTGGAAAACACAACAGATCTCCCTTAAGGCAAATTGTGATCACCGGCAGATCTGATTCCTGAAGCTCTGAGATCTATTGTGTACGGTTGGTTGGTTGGTTGGTTGGTAGGTAGGTAGTTTGGTGGTTGGTAGGTAGGTAGGTAGGTAGGTTGGTTGGATGGTTGGTTGGTTGGTTGGAACACAGACTGCTCAAAGATTGTTTTTTTTCCCATTAAACCTTAGTTTGCTGCATGACGATTGCTATGGTTAGTGCACTCGGCAGACTGAATATGTAATGCCCCTTCACTCAGAGTGTGTGATCTGTTGCTCTAGGCCTGTGCTAGCGCGAGGACCGGAGTCTCGGGGGGAGAGAGAACATGCTACCACGGCCGGCTAAGGATGACACAGGGCTAGAGCCTCAACTGAAAAAACAACAAAATCTTCACAGGTCAAGCTGCTATCACAGCGAAACAGGACACGCACGAAGAAAGAGAGAGAGAGAGAGAGAGAGAGAGAGAGAGAGAGAGAGAGAGAGAGAGAGAGAGAGAGAGAACAACAGAAAAATGACCACACTTACACATTCATGTATGTATACAACGACCACACATACAAGTGTATATATAATATGTACATATATACATATTATGTATGTTTACATATATATATATATATATATATATATACATACATGTACACAGCTTGAACACAGCCACTGGTACGAGAAAACAGACCGGTGGGTGAGGTGCGTGCACACACACACAAACACACACCCACACCCAAAGTCACCAACAACAACAGGTATTGACGGACGAACTAACAAACACAGGAGACATGGCAACTGAAAGGCCTTACGACGGGAAAACTGTAACAAACACATGGACAAGACCAGGGAAACAAAATAATGAAATTGCAGTCACAGACACACAAACAGACAGGACGCCAAAGTAGGCAAAGACAACAAAAATACAAAGGAAATAATGCAATGACAAACATTTCACGGTAGGACTAAGGGAGCCAGGGAAATCTAAAATGGTGTTTGTCTCACAGAACTACGGTCACCCTTAAACCCTTTTTATTATTATTATTTTTTTAAAATATTTTTTTTTTGCTTAAATTCTTGACGCGGAGTGTTGTAAAATTATATCCTGGGGGTCATTTCAAGGTAATAACAGATTTTACGGACAGTAGCAAAGGACTGCTTATCAGTTTCAGCTTTTTGGCAATAATTTTTTTAAACTTTTGAGACAGTGCTTGCCAATTCAAAATTAAATGATGAGTTGTCTTGATTAAAATCCTAAATAAAAATGGAAGTTAACCCCAAAACACACTGACTTCTCTTCTTATTAGCTTCCACAGGGAATAATATAACCATGGAAGGTCAGAACGGCAGAAGTTTGGATTGACATAGGGCAGAATGGGAAAACACTTGAATTTGGGCCTCAGATAAAGTAAAAAGAAACCCAGCTCTGGCTCCCGAAGTCTTCATGAAAAACAATAAGCTCAAGGTCATGCAACACTTATAGTAAGGAAACAGTCACAACAAAAAAGAAACTAAGGGTAAAAATATTATTATAATAATGGTAATGGAAAGAAAAAAAAAGAAAAAATAATAGTTACATCAATCATCATTATCATATACTTTTTGTTATTATATAAATAACATAAAATTTGAATATTGTTTTGACAACAGCAATAACAAAACAAAGTTAGACCTAGATTAATTGTATACATGATGAAAACTTCCTCATTAATTATCATTAGCTTTAAAAAATCTGATATTATTACACCCCCCCCCACCCCGCAAAAAAGGGAAACAATCAACCCTTATCAGACGCACAAAAAAAGAGGACAAAACAAAGGACATATTTGCGGAGAGAAGTAAAAAACAAAAAACAGGCAAATTTCATTCACAAATTAGAAAGAGCTAATAGATAACATCCTGAGACCATGCCAAAAAAACCACGAGGACACCCATAGAGAGCTAAAACATCTTGCCAACACACAAGTAGAAAAAGATAAACACCCCCAAAGGTTCTGAATTTAACGAAGAACAAACTAGAAAATGAGACATTACAAAGTCTTTACAGACTCAAAAAGGGCTCAAATCCACTGGAAAAAGAATAATGTACGGACAATCCTGATCCAAACATGAATATGGTTTACTGAAAACAAGAACACTGATAGTTGGAGTAAATATCTAAAAAAGTAATGAGATACAACAGAATTCAACCTCGTGCTCCGAATACACAGGAAAAGAGAAACAGAAAATCACTTTTTTTTCTTTTAAACTTTGGAAGAGCACTCATACCTGGAAGGAATAAGGTCGGTAATAAAAGAGTCTTCACAAAGCATCATTAAAAATATAATTTCCTGACTGGGGGGGTGGGGGGAGAAAATGGTGAAATGGTACATGTTTAACGCTCCTGTCAATACTGTTAGGTTATTTAAGAGGTGGGACCTCCGAGTTTAACGTCCATCTCTGAAAAGACGAAGCCAAGTCGGAATTTCGTGTAAAGTGCCAAGGACACAACGTCAGACCGAGCAGAGGCTCAAACCCCCAAACCCATAATCTCACAATTACGAGTCGGGTAGCCTAACCGCTAGGCTACCGACGCCGCTGGGGGAGGGCGGGGGCAAGAGAGAGAGAGAG
>NW_004797726.1:549955-558344 GCF_000002075.1 Aplysia californica | reverse complement strand
GGAGGCTTTCAGATACTCTAGAATGGACGACCTTTAAAAATACAACAGAAAGGGGCACCAAGCCTCTTGGACAGGATTTGACACCTGAAAGCAGGGGAATGGGATTTTTAGTTTTAGTAAGGGTTTTACGGCACTTGCAACACAATAAGGGCATAATATAAGAGCAGAAGATTAGAGGTGTTACAAGAGAGTAACAAACATAAAAAAAATGGAGGAGAGATAAGGACGATAGTTGTTTGATAGGAAAGAAGGAGCAAACCACACCAGAACACCCACCAACCACCCACGAGGGGACGGGAAGGGGGATGGGGGGATGGGGGGATGGGAGGGGAAGGGAGGATTCTTGGATTTAAAAAAAAATACAGTGGGAAGAGATCTATATAGACTATGCAATGGGAAAAGGCTATCCACAGTCAAAGATTTAGTCCTTGCATAGCAGAGATCATAGAGAGAAGCTTTGATTCAACAGGATACCAAACTACACATTGAAGAGAATTATACTGCTTGACGAAATGAGAGTAACTCTTTTTTCTGTATCTACCACCTGAACAGATCTGAACATACATCCCAGCACAGGATTGATTGAAGAGTGAAAGAAAGCACACTGCTGATAAGGACATTAATATCACTGGAAAAGCAGGAAGAAAATAATGCCTCTAAATATCTGGTCAGTCAGAGAGAGATACATGCTCCTTGAAATATAAATAGGCCACACGATTCTTCACAAGAAAAAGGAGTACAAGATGAGGATTACTTGAGATATAGCCAGACAGCACTGTTAGAGGAAGACTTCATCAAGTATGGATTATGATAAAAGTACCACTGAGAAGATTAAGGACCAGAAAACTTTAGAGCCTTCATCAACCACCTGCCGTCAGTGAGAATGAAACAGAAAAGGAAGGAAAATACTGAAAAACAATAACTGTATCCAGCATCTGCGCACAAACATGCCATAGTAAGATGCAGAACAGGAATACTCATAAAGGAGAAAGCTTTAAGAATCAAACACAATTCAAAACAGAAATGAAAGAACAAAATCAAAAGGAGGGAGAAAAAGACTTGACAGCTTGTCTCAACCCTTAAAAACACCCCATGAGCCAAAACAAAAAAAGTAGCAAACCACAAAACTACGATATGACAAAAATTGTAGCATTCTAGAAGAAAGAAGTCAAGAAGTGAACAAGACAAAGCAAACACACTGCACGCATAAAACTTACAATTCCTTTGTGAGCTCCTTCTGATAAGCTATTGGAGATTGGAGAGCTGGAGAAAACAAAAGAAAATACAATAGAAAAGAGACGATACATGTGGGGTAAAGATTATCAACATATGCAATCATATCTTCAGCCAACTCACTGTTCTTCGAGATTTTTAAAAATCTCAAGTATACTTTGGTAAGCTTTCTTATATACAGAAAAATTTAAGGTCCATTTTCATCTCAAAACTCTGCTGTGATACTGCAAAGTTAATTAAAGAGATGAACATAGATCATATTATGTAGGCCATAAATAAAGATATAATTCTTTGCAACTAAGGAGGTGTCTATTCTCATTGCACGATTTTTTAAACAAAAACTGCATCCTTAAAAGCAGTCTGACTGTCTGCAAAGTTAGATTACGAAAGAAAGAAAAGCATAGTAACACTTGGAAATCATATTTAAAATAGCCTTCTTTATTAACCAAAAAAACACAACAGTAAATATTATCTAGCTGTAAAAAGTTGTAGAGTAAACATATGGAGAACGAGATACCATCATTCTTTTCCTACTGATAAAAAGCAAAACACAATGTAGGTCCCACTTAAGATTATTTAGCACCAAATTGTAGCATGTGCAAACTAAGAGTAAAACCCTCTGCGAGAAGGAAACAGAAGCTGGTGAACTACCTCATATCACCCTCAAAGAATGGCAGCACCTAATACTTGAATTATCACCCAATTATCAGTCCTCTTTCCATTTCATACTATCAACCTAATATGTGCTCAATGATGCTATAGACAGACTACATTTTCGAACAAAGTCTCTCAACCAAATGGTTACAAAATACCTTACATAGTGTGGATCATTGTCATTCACAACTACGTTTTCTTTTTTCCATTTCTTTCCATTTAATTGATCCGCTGAGTCGAGCATAAAGTGAGACAACACATGAAAAGTTCAAAATCAACGACCAAAACACAATTTTAAAGTTCTTCCAGAGTCGGGTAATGCACGTTTCCGCAAAACAGAGTAAAAGAACACTCAATAACTCGACAATGAGAAAGGCCAGAAACAGCTGTAGGTAGACTCACCCCTCAGGAAATCTCCTTGCATATCCAGTATAGATCTAATCTGCTTGATCCACGTGTCTTTGTTCTCCTCTGAGTTGGCCTGGACAATCATCCTCACGTCTGAGCCAGGAGTTCGGTCAGTCAGCTGAAAGCGCAGCGGCTCCCCTTCCACACGGTCATTCAGAGACATTTTGTTCACCTGCAGTAAACAAAAGCATGTTTTAGTTTTAGTTTACATCATCAACACATCTATCATATTTTTAGACACATAATGTCATCTTTCTACGGGAGCAGTGATAACAGGAGCTTTCAAGTGATCTTGCAACCTAACAAGGTCTAACGACCATATAAAATATAATGCCATTTCAATAAGGGGCACGACGCGGTGGAATCAGGCTCTCGTCAATTTTTGGGAATACAGAGTTGATGGTACCATCTTAAGGCCTGTCCATTTTCCTTGTTTTGGGTGAATATAATATTAATATCCATCCATGTTGAATAGAAGTCGAGATATGTGCGACTGAAGGAGGTGAGGGTCATCTGGTTTCAGAGGTAAAATTATCGAGAAAATGGCTGCCAAATTTGAGTTATTTCTTTAGCTTGAGAGTCCGTGGGAACTGAAAATTTACATTTCTTCCGCCTTTAATCAATGTTTTCAATGAAAATGCGCTCTTTAATGGGCAAGAAAGTTATTGAACCAAAAAAACAAAAATTCAACAAAAATTCCCTAGCCTGCGGGAAAATTCCAATTTCTTGGCTTTCATTATTTTGACGAGCGCCTAATTTCACCACGCTGCCTCACATACATTTGATATATATATATATGTGTGTGCACCCCCCCTCACTTACTCACTCTCATACTCTCTCTCTCTCTCTCACACACACACACACACACACACACACACAAACACACACATGAGAGCGGACTATCCATACCTTGAGGCTGTTCTTGAATATATAGGAGGCATTTGAGAAGTTTCCTTTCTTTCTCTCTATCATCTCGCTGAAGATGATGATTTGTTCAAAAAGGAACACCCGACGTTCCTTGAACTTCTGCTGACCCCCAGAGGAGACTTCTGACACCAACAGTGTATCCTGGGGAGGACAAACAGAAACAAAAGTGAGCTAGCTGGTAGAAGTAAAGGAACATTTTTAATGAGGAATCCAAAAATGTTACAATGAGTTTCCAGCGTTCAATTTGGTGTTTTTAAACATGGGACATTACCAAATCCAGTTTGACCGGAGCTACATAACATCAAAAAGAGGCTTCACCAAACATCCCTTTCCCCCACTATGACCCAACATTTCCTGATTACTCTTTTGTAATGAAAAGCATTGGACATCATGATATATGAATGTACAAAACAATAAAGTTCCTGAGTGAAAGATTCAAGAATTATTGATTTCCGTTGTTGCTAATATTCGAGTTGTGACAAAACAATCTAAGAATGAAGTCCACAGTGCAACTGACCTGCAACAGCAGCTTTCCTTGAGCTGTGAGCTTGCCCTGAAAATATCAATCAAGAAAAAAACATTATCTACAATATAGTTATAACTAAGGATATCAATTTAAAAAAAACATTAACCACAATATAGTTATAGCCTAACTAAATAGTATGTGATTCAAACAAGCAAGAGCCAACTCCGAGAAAAAAAGCACTTAAAATATACTTTGCTTTTCTAAAAATAAGTCAACAGACTGGTGGAAAAAAATGATGGAAAAGATCTAACAAAGACAGGGGAGATAATACACAAAAGACAAAATGGCATGAAAGTAGACATCTGGGACATAAGGGAGGCTAGGGACATCAGACATCGTACCACAAAAATAGAAGAAAAAAATATCAAGGAAAAACCCTGCACTGTTTGAATTCGATTTTTACACGGTAGTATCGAGAGCACAACAGCAGAATAGAACAATGAACAATTTTTTAAACAAACTACACGAAAAAATATATACTAATTTACTATGGGTTTAGACGGGCAGAATATATCAGGATACAGGATAAAAAAAAAAGATGTACAGAAGATCACTACAGAGTACTCACGTCAAAGCCTTGCAGACGTCCAACTTGCATCATATCATTAGCTGCTTTAGGCACGATGCACATGACACGCAAGGCTTTCTTCAGCTCTGTGGGGTCCTCTTCCGCTTTTTCTGTGTACTTGAGAATGTCCTGGAAGGGAGAAAGTAAACAAAAGTTAAACTAAAGGCAAAACCTATAGTTTTTACAAAAACACCAGAGAATTGGTAAAAAGTTCTAAGTTGACATCCATTTTTTCAAAGACAGTGTGCTTGTGTAAGTGTGTGTGTGTGTGTGTGTGTGTGTGTGTGTGTGTGTGTGTGTGTGTGTGTCATGCATGAGAGGCAGGAGTCTCTCTGCATTATCGAAAATGTTGAGACGGAGTAATTGTGAAGTTTTGTGGCTTTGCATGCCTATCCAAAAAGCTCAGAAGACTTCACTACAGTTGCAAAGTCATGCCAATTTGCTAGTAAATGCACCTATCAAAAGAAACATATCAAAATCACCCTCAAAATATTCACCAAAATGTAATAAAGTAAGAGATAATATTTGAACTTTACAGACAGAGTTGGAAAAAGAACTTATTCTATCGGTGTGGAGGCAACCATCACAGAAAACCCTCAAGCAATGAGCCCAGGTCACATCCACACAAGAATGATCCCAAATATAAAAGTGAGATTTCAAAAATATTTATGCAGACTTACTTTGAGCAACAATTGATAGCGCATTATCCTTTGCACTGGTTTGATCAACAGGTCTGGCAGCATAAGTCGATGACCCAGTTTCTGGCGTACCTCCTGAAAACAAAGAGAACTTTTACGTTATGCCAACACATTACAAATTGACACATGACTGAATAGAAGCTAAAATGTTACACAGAAGAAAAATTAACTCTCCTCATTTTGTATGTGTCCAGAGCCCTTTTATTGGCAGTTGTCAGAGTAACAGAACAGAATAATACATTAGGCATACATTAGAGTAGAGACTGTAAAAACTAAATTTACTTTTAATTAGAGTTTTATGGCACTTGGGACACAAATATGACAAAAAGAGCCTTACATCAATTGTGTAACCTTTGAGTAATATGAAAAAAAATACCCAGAAAGAGAAAAGATGATAAAAACTGATGTTTCAGTTTTAGTAAGAGTTTTACGGAACTAGCAATACAATAAGGTCGTATAAGTGCCAAAGAATAGAAGTGGGAGCAAACCATCCCAGAGCAGATGCCAACCACCCATGTCAAAACCAATAAAGGACTCCTTAAAACAGACAGCAAAACACAACACAAAGAATCAACACTATAATTATTCAATTTGTCAGGTCTTCTTGACCTCAATAGACCAATAAACAACTCACCTCAAAATAGGTGTCAAGGTATTCTGAGACGACAAATTCAGACTTGGGTTTATTTTCGCAGTATTTTACATACATGTACAATCTCCGCTCCTGTTGAGATGAAAGAAAACACAGTGTCAGGGAAAGTCCAGGTACCAATAGGAACAAATATTACAAGCAATTAAAGACAAGTTCACTGACATAAGCTGACGGTTCAAACATTTACTCTTTGTCTCTTCCCTATCCTCTAATTGCTATCCTCCAAGTTTATAACCTTATATCTTTAAAAGTCTCCTGAAGTCTCGCGTAAGAGGCATTGTGTCAAAAATTAATAGTAGTCAGGCAATTACCTAAGCAGTAATGAATGTGTAATCAGTGCATCTTGGTCTTATGGTTTTCTTTACATTTCTAAATCAAGAATTGTCCCCACAATTCTCTACAATAAAATCAACATTCGCATACAACTCAATCCAAGTTTCTGTACAATCCAGTTCCATCCAGAGATTAGTGAAATTACATGAGAAAATTATAATTGTAGGTGGTTTTACACCCCAATCAACACTATTTAGATAATCTAGGAGGTGGGCAGTGTAGACCATGCCTGTCAGGGCCAACTTAGGTGAAAGAGACACAAAGTCCCAAGAAAAGACTGAGATACTATAAAAACTTCCCCACGGTTATCGACTACACGTCTTCGTCATATGATGGTGAAGTTACATCTACAAAAGAACTTCACTCCACGAAGGACCACCATCTTCCTATGTCCATATATAATGTTTACCACCCGGAAAATCCAAAAGTTCGACGGATCCGAACTTCCATAAATAAAGACAGGTAATCAGCAGGATAAAGCTTCCACTGACAAAGACAGGTAATCTAAAAGATAAAACTTCTACTGAAAATGACAGATAATTAATCCCACGACATAAATAAACAATAAATACTATTTTTAAAAAGTCATTATGATAAGAGCGTAGTACTCACATAACGGATGAAAATAGAGCCAACTCTGCCAGGGTTTGCAAGGCATTTCTCTAGCTCTGAGAGCATTGTTCTGAAAACACACACAGTTAGACCAAGAATTATTTGTGAGGCAACAGGGTGAAATCGGGTGCTCATCAAAATAACAAAATCGGAGAAACAGGCATTTCCCCCCCCAGTTTGGACATTTTGATCGAATTTTTATTTTTTGGCTTAACATCTTTTGTGTCCATATAAAAACACATTTCCAGGTGAATTTTACGGAAAAACATTGATTAAAGGCACAAAATATTTCAGTGTTCAAAGAATCTTTAAGCTATTGGAGTTACTAAACTTTGGTGGCCATTTTCTCGCTAATTTCACCACTGAAACCAGGCGATCTCACTTCTTTCAATCACAAATATCCTGAGTTCTATCCAAGATAAACGAATATTATTTCAATGAAAACAAGACAAATAAATTAGCTTTCAGGAACTACCAATAACTCCATATGTCCAAAAATTAAAGAGCGCTCGATTCCACCACGTTGTGGCACATTCATTTGCATTAAATAGACATGTGCAAACAAAAAATGGTGTATGTGTATACAAGGTTATATTTGTATTATGTGTATACATGCATGCGCATGAGTGTGTATGTGTGTGTGTGTGTGTGTGTGTGTGTGTGTGTGTGTGTGTGTGTGTGTGTGTGTGTGTGTGAGTGAGTGTGTGTGTGCAGAAACATAGCATGAAGCAGAGGGGTAACTGAAACTTACTCATTGTGCCAGTCATAAATCTGGTGAATGTTTCCAAACACAATTTTGTCCTTGCCAACCATGTCTTCTGGCAGGGGGTTGTCTCGCATCACTGCCATGTAGCCCTGGGAGAGTGACAGTAGGTTAATTTGATTGCGAAATCCAACCCTAACATCCTTTAAACAAAGAAAATTATCATGCTCCCATTAAAGCCTTCATTCATATCAAGACAACATACCATACAATCCAATGGTTAAAACAAACAAATATACAGTCAAACCTGAGTAAGACGGCCACCCATTGTCAAGGAGAAAAGTGGCCGTATAAGATAGGTGGCCGTCTTAGGCAGGACTGATCATGATGAAGAAAACAAACCATTCAATTTGAGGTCCCAATCGAAAGGAGCCGCGTTGTTGTTTTTTGTTCTTGTTGGTTTGTATTTTGTTTGTTATTTTTCTTTTATTGCTGATTTTGCGCAAGGGTGACAATAAAACAAAATGTGTCAGACAAAGAGGACCTAGTGCCACGTTAAAACAAATACACGAGTCGCCACCACTCGGAGAATGAGCGATGCTTCTGTCACAAATTCATGTTGACGTCCATTGTTACTTTGTAACAGACTGGGTAAACAGTGACCACTCATCTCACTTACGACTTGTGTATGAGTTCTATCACACGCTTACCTCACCAGCAGCTGAAAATTTGTTACCTATTGGTCAGCAGTGGGAGGGGCCTACACAACATGAGGGACTACTTAACAACAATGACAGGGGACTGGATTATGAAGGCTCGCCCACAACGCCAAGGGTCAATGCACAAATTATGAAAAAGCGTAATGGAGTCACTAAGGTGCCCGTCTAAGACAGGTGTTATTGCTTGGTGTGATAGGGGTTAAAATATGGTGGCCGTGGCCGCGTTGGACAGGTGACCGTTTTACAGTTAAATTTTATAGAAAAAACGCAAGGGGGGAAATGGAAAGTGGCCATTTGTACAGATGGCCGTCTTATAGATGTGGCCGTCAGGGCAGGTTTGACTGTATATATATATA
>NW_004797726.1:546640-549855 GCF_000002075.1 Aplysia californica | reverse complement strand
GAGTATGCAGGGATACTCATGGTAACAGTTAATTGCATTGACCATACCAAAGTTCTTAATCAGCGGAAAAAATCACTACAGTCAGCAAGCTGTTCCAACTTTTCTACTCCTGAAAGCAACATATTTCAGGCGAGAGAAAAAAGCATTTTAACCTTTTTTGTAAATTGTACAGAGTGTACGTTTTAAAAAAAAATTAATTTTTAAATGTTTTTTCCCCCCTCCTTTTTTCAGCATTTAAAATTTGAATTTATTTCTTGAGCACATGCAACCGATACCACAGACTAATAAAAGACTGCAGTTTTTACTAATTCAAAATTTTGGGATTCAAAAGTCACTGACCAGTTTGGTAGTGACATCATCAGTGGAGACTTCCTTGTTGTCTGGCTTGAAGGAGTGCTCCTGGATCTCCATGGGTGGTGGCATCTCAATGTCCTGGGCCGGTTCCTCCTCCTCGCTGGTGGCATCCAGAGGGCTCTTCTGGTTGACCACAGCCACCTGGGGCGCGATGGTCTGGTCGCCCGTGACAACGCTCTCTCCACCCGTAGAGTCCTGGAGACATTAGAGAAGAAATATTTGATAAAGAAAGCTTTTTGTAAGGTTCAAGCAACAGACAAATACAATGGCTGGAAGACATTGGAAGGGAAACAAAGGCCAGACAGGGAACGTTAAAGGTAGTCCTACGAGGGTTTTCAGGTAGAGAAGTCACAGGTCAATATGTACAGTCTGGTCATTTAAATACTGACAAATCAAAGCAACATTAGAAGAAGGTCAAAACTGTCGTCAGTGCCGTCAGGGCATGGAGGCAGGAGGACAATACATTACCTTGAGAGGACAGTTACTGGTCGCAACTTACCTTGATGCAAACGAAAAATGTCATCTTGGAGCCTGGCCAGTGAAAAAACTGTCTGACTCACTCACTCCCCCCCCCCAACACACACACACACATATAAATAAAAATGTATAGTACACCACATTTCACGCTTTGTTGTGCATAACTACAAAATTGCCACTGTTTTCCAAAAATGTATTTCTTATCTTCCAAATAAGGAAGGCATTTATTCATTAAGGCACAAAAACTACTGACAGTACAAGAAGAAAAGGCATGCTCAGGCCTGTTTGTTTTGTGGGTTTTTTTGGCGTTACATTACTAAAACTAAACCCCATCAAAAGATTAACAAAAATTTAGAGAAAACTTGAAGATAAAACATTATCTTACAAAGGCCTGGAACATCTAATAATTTCAGGAAAACAGACCAACTTATTAAAGAAAATGGGATGCAGTGTGGGCTAACGTTTCGGCAGTCAAAACTCTAAGAAAATTGGGGAGATGGGGAAATTGAGAAGAAAATGCAAAATCTGGAGAAAGAAAGCTTCAGAGACAAGCTGGGAGACCACTCATATAGTTTCTGATTATCAAAGAAAAAAATTTCAGGCAAATGAAGCTTAAGATAACAAAGACGAACAAGTGTGCCATACACACAAGTGCACATGCACAAAGACGCAACTATAGCCCTCATACACATTGACCATTGTCCATTACCAGACACTGACTAGCCCTCAGATTTTATTGCTCTCGAACTGATCGACCCTTGAAAAGAGATCATTGACGGATACATTGGACTTCTGTAGAAATTCATCAATATTTTATTGACGTCACCTTTAGTCTTTAGTGACTGACTAGAACAGAAATCGAAAGGACAACTTCAAGCAGGAGTTGACAACACTGGACATACAAAACACTTACTGTCTTTTCTTCAGATATTTCGCCTTCTCCGACTCTTTATCTCCTCCAGTCTCTCCTTTGTCATCATCGTCTTCATCCTCTTTCATTCCGTCCTTCTCATCTTTCTCGATCTGTCCATCATCTTTGTTACTCTGTCGTTCCTCCAGAGAGACCTGACTTTCTTCCGCAGACATTGAGGTCAAGTCTGCTTTAGCAGCAGACGTTGAGCTGGCATCTCCTGATGGCTCCTACACACACAACAGAATACATAGTCAACACATATGCTCAAGATAATAAAAAATAAGAATATCAGAAATGAATTAAAAAACATAAACTGCAAGTTGTCAAGTTGCAAAATAAGTTGTAAAATCAATCTCCAAAGAGAGAAATGTTTTATTCAGTTTCTGACTCTTATGTGAAATGTCACACTCAGTCTGTAGTACTCAAGAAAAAAACAAAAACACCTTTAGATAAATTCAAAATTGAGTCCACAACAGATCTCTTAATATAAGAAGGAAACACTTTGTACACCGACAGGCTATGAGTTAACCAGTATAAATAGTGTCCATCCTACATTGTAAAAGATTTTGTATGACAGAAACCAGCTAAACTTAATGTTAATCTGACTACTTTGTAAGTTGCTGTTAGCACAATACTATGTACGGATATATCGAAAGACAAAATTAATAGAGTTTTTGGTCCCCTTTTAATTTAACGCCTTTCTGTTTCAAAGATTACCTCCAACACTGACTATATTCAAATCACAATAGGATAGAAAAATGTAAACCTGACAGAGCAGAAACAAATCCACTTCTCTTTTAGAAAATACTCATATCATACTGAGATAGACAATTCTTAATTTGACAATGCAAAAACACATTCTTCACTTGTTCTTTTAAAAATATTCATATCATACATCAGACGGAAAATTCTTAAGTAGACAATGTCCAAAAAATCCAAACAGGACAGAAGAGAGAGACCTGTCAAAAAGGTCATCTTGTACTCACAATTCTTTGTTTGACGATACTCTCGATCTGATTGGCCAGGTCCATGGAGGAGGCGGCCTCGGGCTGGGACTTGAGTGTCAGCTGGGAGGCCTGGGGGAACAACACAAAGGTCACGGCTCCCTCACAACACCAGCTAGTAGGGGACAGCGTGCTTATTTGTCATTTCATAGCATTGTGGACTTCTTCACACAGAGGCAAGATAATAACCTTTTTGCCAAGACCTGTCTGGGACTTGTTCTCAACTAATTTTGGTGAACTCGGAACAAAGCTAAACAATCAAAAACAACAAATCACAAGCCTTTCTTTTCTGTTTTTTGTATCATTCTGAAGTTCTCATCTTCAGAATACCCTAACATTCAGTGAATTTGGTATTAGGCCTATATAAACCCAGAGTACCTCCATCCGAAACTAGTTCATGGCTACATATCTATATGCCATCATGGTCATAAACAATCAGGCAAACAAAATGGTAGCCACATGGTGGG
>NW_004797726.1:542334-546540 GCF_000002075.1 Aplysia californica | reverse complement strand
TCTCTCTCTCTCTCTCTCTCTCTCTCTCTCTCTCTCTCTCTCTCTCTCTCTCTCTCTCTTTTTTCAGTCTGTGTGTCTCTTTCAGCCATACACTAACATTTTTTTTAAAAACTGTCTTCCCTCACCCCACCATATTGTGGACATAAAAATCCACATCTTTTAACATGAACAGTTTTCAAATCTCTAAAATCAACCTATAAACAAACTAACACTATTGTCGCCACAAGCTCAAAACCAGGATAAGCAAAGAGAGATACGACTTTCAACAAAGACGTTGAATGAACAGACACGAAAGATGACGACTGCAATCTACACTGAGAAGATACTTTTCAAATTTATTCAAAAGCGACTATAGTAGATAGAAGCATACAGTGTAACAAGAGCAAAAAAAAAAGACAAAATCACATCACAATAAGATTGTAATTACTTTGGTATCTGCAGCTGTATTGCCAGTGCTTGGAGTTTGGGCCGCATAATGTTTCCGATGTTTGTCCCTGCGGCACGGGCAGAAGGCATAGAGCACCCACGTGGACACCTCCATTGCGCTCGCGCGGCCCACCAGACCATCCACTCAAATACCGGTACGTCGTACAAGAATGACCGACAATGAAGTCGGTAAGCAAAAAGTGATGTCGACAATTATTGCAACTCAAGAAAATGAAGATGTCCGTCAAGTTCTGATGATGGCGCAGACACGGTGATTCTCGCACAGAGCATTGGTGTTGGTGAGAGGCGACGCGACGTTACAATTTGAGATGACTCAACGAACAGTGGCGTGGCGAAGAAGCGGGAGGGACCAACATCAGCAGCACTGGTGTCAATTACTATCTAATCTGTACTGGGGCAATGTGAACATTTTGCAAATTACTTGTATTGTAAAACGGCACGGCCCGGTCTCATTGCGTGATCTCCACAAGAACTAAGCAACTTTAGTAAGTTAAGAGTGTGTTTTTTCTGATCCTAGCCGTATCACTTCAAACCATACATACACACCTCAGGGGCTCGAGATCGTTTCTGACAGCTGTTGCTAAGGCAACTCATCTCGGCACATCCACACGCAGAGACCATCGCCGGGCCAGAAATTACCCACTGGTCTTATCACCCCCGATAGCAGTCAGACTTCATGCCCATCTCCTTGGGAACAGCTTCAGAAAAATGTTAACAAATAATAGCTTTACTTATCAAAGCGCATTTCAATTTTTCCCAAACCTAAATCAGGCACGTTTTGAAGCACTGACTGGGTTCAACAAAACTGATTAGACGCTACATCACCTCGGCTGTTCGTCAATAAAAGAATGGCGAGTTACAAACTATGATGGATTGCTTTTTAACACATTTTTTTCTAATCGATTTCTCAGAGACTTCTCACATTCTCAAGCGGGCGATGGGCAAATGGATATCCATTTCAAGTAAACTTTATCCTAAATAAGCTACGTAAGTCAGGTATTCAGAAACAGTTAACTGCAAGTAGGCACACAAAAGGCCAGACCAAGCCAGAAGTTGATTTGCTTTAGATAAAAAGAAACACTCGAAAGATCTATACACCTGAGCAGCCAATAAGTACTAGTCTTTCCATTACAGTGCAAGAAAACCATAAAAGAAAAGTTCAAACCGTGGTACACACACTTACGAAGTCACATTTCATGCCTGCAACCATTAAGAGAAATTAATTTACCCCCCCCCCCCTCCCCAGGCAGGCATTTCGTATGTTCACTTCGCTCTGACATGATACGATATCGAGACCAACTCATTAGGACTGCGGAGAAATTCGTGGACAAGAATTAAAATAACGTCCCTCACTTCAAATACAATGATTCAAACATTAAACCTCGTTAGAACCAAATGGCTAAATACACAATTCCCCCTATTTAGCTTCCCAAGCTTAATCATATTATTCATTAAAAACACGTTCTCTCTCTCTCTCTGTTTCTCCCCCTCCCCCCTCTCTCTCTCACTCACACACACACACACACACACGCGCGCGCGCGCGCACACACACACACACACACACACACACACACACACACACACACACACACACACACACACACACACACACACACACACACGTACACGCGCGAGAGCACACTTTAAAATTTTTTAATGTATAGCCACAGGTACACATAAAAAACGCGCAGCAAACTTTCGCACCCTCACCATTCCCCTCTCCACCCGAGTTTCCCCCGAAGCACTCTCCATGACAACTCGTAAGACACAGACTTACTACCCCGGTATGATCGACACGACATGATTATAATCTCCGCTCTTCTCACTTTCAGCGACTTTTCAAAAGTCTTGAATATACCCCTCGGGGACAAGCTGATGCCACGGACCACACCCAACTCAGCCCTTCTCAGTTTCCATCATCTCATCCATCCAGCCTACCTCATTCTCTTTAGCAGCCCACCCTCTCCCCCCATGCTTCCACCCGTATGTCCGTAGTTGCTAAGAAACCCGCGGGCAGGGCCAGTGGCGTTGTTTCACCAGCCGGCAGTTCTAGCTCGGCATTGGCTGGCCAGTCAGAGACAAACAACAAACAATCAACACTTGAAAGGCAATCGATACCGGGCGAGTCAGCAACAGGCGGGCGCTGGCTCTGCTGGTTACATCTACCCGGGGTAGACAGTAGACATGCATCAGTCAGCACGCGGCCTTGAAGACCGTTTCGTATGTTATGAATGTACAAGACAGGCAGAGAAGGGGGGCTATGTGAGTGAGAGAGAGAGAGAGAGAGAGAGAGAGAGAGAGAGAGAGAGAGAGAGAGAGAGAGAGAGAGAGAGAGAGAGAGAGAGAGAGAGCCTGCAGGCGTGTCTGTGAGAGTGTACACATGGAGGTAGATAAATGATAGATGAAGATTAAAATTATGATTTCTTTCGGCAAGCCCATCGTTGACGGCCTGAATTGATTAGAAAGGAGAACCATGAAATCCTTCAGCACTGCAAGATACACAGGGCCCTGAGACATAGTTTTTTTTGTAGTTTTACTAAGAGTTTTATGGCACTTGCAGGACAATAAAGTCATATAAGTGCCGAAGATTAGAGGTGTTACAAGAGAGTAACAAACATAAAAAAGAAGATGGGGCCATAACGACGATAGATGTTTGATAGGAAAGAAGAAGCAAACCACACCAGAGCACCCGCCAACCACCCACTCTTGTTTAGTTTGTTTTAGTAGAGGTTTTTCAGCGCTTGCAACTGCATAAGGTCATATGAGCGCCAGAAGATTAGAGGTGTTACAAGCGAGTACCGTAACAAACATAAAAAATAAGGAGGGTAGATTTCTGATAAGGATGATAGGCGTTTGATAGGAAAGAAGGAGCAGACCACACCAGAGCACCCGCCAACCACCCGCCCACCCACTCTGAGACAGGAAACGTGGCCAACCGCACTGACACTACAAGAGAAGCTATACGGGCCGACAGATGAAGCGAGCAGGGCGGCCCAATTTATCTCAAGTCTTAGTGTGATGCAATCGAGAAGAAGCGAACCACGAACACAACCAGGTGCACAAATAAGTTGGAAGACGCAGGCTTCTGAAACACCACACCAGTAGGTCAGTAGAAAGTTCAGACCCCCGACCCCTCCCCCCTCCTCCACACACAAACACCAACGATTAATAATGAATAATTACAATAACAGAGCACCAGACATCCGAGCAACACTGAGTTATTTCCCTTTACGAGCATCTGTAGGGCGTTAGGCGGCGCCAATCAACGCGAAGTGGCCTGTTGATTCTGGACTCCTCACGAAGACTGTCAAAGGACAACGCTGTACCTGAGGAGACCCAGCAGGCCAGACCACGACGTACAGCAAAACACGTCCCGACTGGAAGACTGTCTTCCTGCAGTTTTTTGTTGTTGTTTTGTTTGAGCAAAGAGAAGCACGTCGGCACGATACAAGTCGTTTGGTGCAGGGGGAAAAAACAACCCAAGGCAGATAAACAAACAGAAACAACAGAGGGAAAGAAAAGAAGTTGGAACAAACAGAAACCACAGAGGGAAAGAAAAGACGTCGGAGGTAACAGTGGCGCCGCGCCCTCAAACCACTCACCCTCCTTCAGCTCAAATGCCCACTGTCCCCGAAGATTTCTAAATCCTACATGTTTGACAAAAGAAAAGCACGTCGACAAAATAATGGCCAAATAGTCAATTGAAAGAGCAAACACAAAGACTGAAAACACAGAGGGGGTGGGGGCAGGTGGGGGGGG
>NW_004797726.1:538171-540907 GCF_000002075.1 Aplysia californica | reverse complement strand
CTCTCTCTCTCCCCCTCCCTTCCTCCCTCCACAAGATTAAAATGTTTTTAGCCCCCATTGGTACAATTTAGATCATTTAGAAGGCGAACCTTCTAGCCAGGGCCAGGCGGGGCTGAGAGGGACACAATATCCCGGCAGAGAGACGCCGATACACGGATCAGTACAAGAATGTCTGCTTCTGTGTCAGCCTTAATATACAGTTTATGTATGCATGTTCATTCCCCTGTACTTGTGTTACGACGAAGGTACTGTACAGCGAATAGGAGCTGCATTGTACAGGAATGGGCACAATAAAAAAAAAAATCCGTACTACAATTGCAGACACGGTATTTACGACACGTACATGCAACGGCCGATACCGATCTCTCTCACGTCAAAGAGATAAACAATAAATAGGAAAAAAAGAAGAAAAGAAGGAGGAGAGTTCGAGACACTGAGACTACAAAACTTCAGAGGAACTACGAAAAAAAAAATCCTGAACTGTCTGAACTGTTCAGACCCTGCGGAAACACACACACAGAGGCACAAAAAAAGTACGGATAATGTTCATACAGGCAGTACCAAGAAATCGGGCAAAATCTGAAAAAAGTTAGAAAGTCAAAATTTCAGAATTTACACGAAAAATCGGCACCAATGAGACATGTTTGTAAAAAAAATATAAAAAAAAGAAAGAAAGAAAGAAAGAAAAGAGATAATTACTCGTCGAGTGCGAGTGTGAACAGACCATGACGATATAAGTAAAGCGATAGCCGGATTCTCTCTTCCGATACGGGAATCTACGTCGATATAAAATATACCAGTAGGCCCATGTACTCGCAATATTCTTTTAGTTTTCAGTTTTAGTAGAGGTACTCTCTTGTAACTCCTCTAATCCTCTGGCGCTCATATGACCTTATTTATGCAGTTGCGAGCGCCGTAAAAACGGCTACTAAAAAGAGGTTTTACGGCGCTCGCAACTGCATAAGGTCATATGAACGCCAGAAGATTAGAGGAGTTACAAGAGAGTAACAAACATAAATAAAGGGGAGAAAAGGACGATATATGTTTGATAGGAAAGAAGAAGCAAACCACACCAGAGCACCCGCCAACGACCCACTCGCAATATTCTGGCGACTGACAAAGGTGGTGTTGGGGGGAAATGTCGCTCTGACGGTGAACTACTGGTATCACTGAGAGCACGTCGGCCTCTTTGCTACACAAGCATTATGACAGTAATGAGACGGCATCATTCATCATCACCATCATCCTCATCATCAGCAACAATGGCAGAACCAGCTTTTCAAGCTCAAGCTGCTGCTGCTGCTGCTGATTATGATGATGATGACGATGACGATGATACAAAACAATAGTATATCTGTCCGTTTCTAAAATGTACGACTCGGCAAATCACCACAATATATCCATTTTAAAAAAATAGAGAAAAAAAAAAGAACTGCACAGCGGCACACTGGAGTTATGAAGTGTGTGCACAGCCTGGTTGTCCAGTGGACACGGCCTGAGACACGAACCAGAGCAGGTGGCTCCTCAGATGACCTGTTGTCTGTTCCAACAAAGATATAACCCAGATGATCTGTTGTCTGTTCCAACAAGGATAGAAACCTGCGTTCTTTAAGCACTTGTGGGTGTTAATAACAATCCAAACCATAAAAGCAAAATTAAAAAAAAAACCCACACACAAACAGCACACACTATTTCTTCGTATCCGAATACTTTTCACTGTGCATATAGATGGGACTGCAAACCGAGCTAAAACCAGAGAGTTTACCCTCTCTGCTAAAACTACACCCCAGCACCTCTGTACACGGGTGGTCGTAACACTACTGTGAGAAAAAAATGGCCTCCGCTGGTGGCAGGACCCCAAATCCAGCGCCGTTAACCCCGCGCTGGGCGCTGTTGATTGCTGAATAAAAGCCCTGTGACATTAAAAGGAACTCGCATAACGCAGTAGGTCACCTTTAACATTCCTCGCCACACAGATAATAACATACACGCCGAACATGGGAACAGATCTGCCCTACACCCTTACAAGGACACGCTCTACAAACTTGTAATTGGAAAATAGAAAGTGAACAAATGGCAAATCGGGGAAAAAATCAGTTACGGGTTCTAGGGCCAAGAGAGTGTGACGGTGACGGAGCGGACAAAAACCCCCCGTCAAAACAGTAAGGGTTTTCTCAATACACTAGAGACGATTTGTGAATTTACAACGACCATTTTCTGTAGCCTTTGCCATTCATATTCATATTACGACATTGCGTTATACACAGCTCGCTGGATCACCTGACCATCCTAAAAATCGACCAACATCATTGACAGAATTCGCACACCAAACACTTCACTCATCACAGACATAATATAGCACAAACAGCAATGTTACAGTTACAGGTCCTATCATAACGCCGCCCCACCCCACCCCCCCTCTCTCTCTCTCTCTCTCTCTCTCTCTCTCTCTCTCTCTCTCTCGTACACACATACATACTATATCTACATAAGCAATCTCTCTCTCTCTCTTTCTCTCTCTTTGAGTGTGTGTGTGTGTGTGTGTGTGTATGTGTGTGTGCGCGTGCGTGCGTGCGTGCGTGTGTGTGTGAGTGAGTGAGTGAGCGCGCATGTGCTTCCCATGAACAAACACAAACAAACAAACAAACAAACAAACACACGCACAAGTACATACAAATTAAACAGACAGACAGACAGACAGACAGACAGACAGACAGACAGACAGACAGACAGACA
>NW_004797726.1:534217-536948 GCF_000002075.1 Aplysia californica | reverse complement strand
GGGGGGGGGCAGACAGACAGAGAACAAACATGGAAGGACAGAAACTAATGATTAAGTGAAGCTCTCTTCGTTTCCCAGGGGCTTGGCATCATTCACTCAATACTCCTTTGTAGGCATCGACAAAGGCGACACACTGGCAAGTAATGTTTAAATTGTATAAGTGCGACCATGAGCACAAATTAGTTTCTTTCTGACGACTCTAGACGAAAAAAACCCACCATCTTTACTGTTCCTGATTCCTTTTTTCTCTCGAAAAATTTCAGATGCAAGACACATACACTAGTGTGTAGAGATAGGGACGGCAACAATGATGATGATGATGATGATGATGATGATGATGATGATGATGATGATGATGATGATGATGATGATGATGACGATGAAGACACGGCAATGGTCGGAATAACAATAGGAAGGGAGAATAGGAGAAGGAAGAGTGGGTGAGGGTTATGGCTACGTCACTGAATAGAACAACAAAAACGGTAAAAACACTTTCATTAGTTGACGTAGAACCGACAAAGGTTTGTGTGACTGTAACTTCACACAGCAGACGCAGGAACAATTGGCATTTGAATAAAATATCTCCCAATCATTTAGAAGTTGGACCAAACAACATTTGGACTTTAGACCTCCTCGCTCGATAGATGGGAGATGAACTGGCAACTCTTCCTTCTTTCATAGAGCTTGAATGTACTTCAACTGCAGATTAGATTTTCATCTTTAACCTACCATCCACCTACCAACAAACTGTTATTTAGTTTGGGAAAACGTTAAGATAGACAGAAACAGCAGAAGGAAAGAAAAGTGAGAGGACCTACCAATGGCGTGTACCACCCACCCTAATAACAAGATAAACCTCGATCAATTCACTAACGTACCGGCAAGTCAACACAACAGAGCCGCGCATTCATCTGCAGCGACACATTAGACTTCAAAGTACACGTAGCCAGAATTCAATAGGTTTGAGTTCACGAAGTTAAACAAACTGAACCGAGTTTTTACATAACAATCGACAAAACTAGGCGCGGGAGCAGACGGAATAGAATTGTAAATCAAACGTGAAAACTTCTAACCAAGCGTAGGACAATTCTTACTAAACACATGGGGAAAAGGGAATAACATTTCAGTTTCGTTGTGACTTGAGTCATCGACGCATAGTTGTGTATCTGGGGGACAAGAGTGTACCCACTGACCAGCCAACTTGGGCAGTCAGAGGAGATAACCAGTGGGGAGCGAGGCCAGCTGCGGAGGCACCGAGTTGTTCTGTCACTAAGTATGATCACAAGTTATGTGACGGGGGGATAGGGCTGGGGGTTCCGCGTACTCATAACGTATAAACAAGGTCAATCGGAAAAGTTGAGGTTAGAAATGCGGTTGTTGTTCTGGCATTCTACATGTCAAGCCTAATAGTAATTCTGAATTAAGTTTCGTTCAGTTTCACTATAGAGACGATTTTCGGTCATTTACTGCAAGAGAAAAGCAATACAGACAGACATAAACAGCAGAGGGAAAGAAGAGGTAGTAGGACCTCTACGTGACTCCCTCCAACCACCCACGATGTTGATGCTGATGACAACAAAGTGTGTTGAGCAGAAAGTAGACTTTCTTGATTTTTTAAAAGTGCTCACGAGGCAGAGCGTGAATGCGTTAAGCATTTGTATGTGCCGAAGTAGTATGTTTGTATACAGGTGTGTATTCTGCTTTTAAGCTGTGAAGAAAGGAACGAGAGGGGAGATAGTGAACAACGGTATGCAGGAGGAGGAGGAAAGTGTAGAGAAGAAAGACCGTGGCAGTGGTGACAAAATTTTTTCGAAATGAACAAAACGCACGGCGACGACGCCAACATGTCAACATATTTTAGTACGAATTTTACGGCATTAGGTCGTATAAATGCCGAAGATGAGAGGTGCCACTAGAAAGTACAAAGAAGAGAAGGAAGAGACATTCTAATAAATGTTTGACAGGAAAGATGGAGCAGACCACACCCGACTGCCCGCCAGCCACCCACACGTCTCCACGTCCTTTGTCACCATTTTAAAAATGTGAGGAGCATGAAGTAAGGTATCTACACACTTCAGAAAGCAAACAGTCTGGGAAGAAGTCACTCACTGCTGCAGCCGGCAACACGCAGGCCAGGTGATCTATCACCTGACCTGGTGCACACACCCTCACACCCTCACAACACGGGCACAGGAGGCAGCAGCAGCAGCAGCAGCACCAGCACCCGGCCACACAACAGCACGACAAGCAAATGTCGGCACTGACGACCACCACGACGATGACAGTCACATTGTCGGTGATAACACAAGCGACGAAATGTCCAAGAACTAAAGACACGACATGATTTAGCAGCACGGACGGCCGCGAGCAAGAGCAGCTTAGACTGAAGATGATGCTGCCGTCGTGGCGGCTTCTGATGCAGCTGAGTAGCAGTGAGACTGGAGCAATAATAGCCCAGCATTAAAGGAAGAGGGTGGAGGAGGGGGAGGAGGAGGAGGAGGATGGCGCTGTTTATAGTGTGTCGTCGATGCAGCGCGCGCGCCTCCTGTGGTGTGAGGCCAGGAGCAGAATCAACAAGTGCTCGCCGTCGCCACTGACTGCCATCACGGAGTGGCGCATGCGGGCGTGTGTGTGTGCCGCGTCCTCAGCACTGACAGAGCTCTAGTGACGGGGGGCCACGCCTCACACAATGACGGCACTACGGCATGACAGAACGACAGACTCGGAGGCC
>NW_004797726.1:530893-533892 GCF_000002075.1 Aplysia californica | reverse complement strand
GAGAGACAGAGACAGAGGTTGACTTTGCTCGTATATTGTTCGCTTTTGTCGAAGAGAGCGCACGCGCACAACAATGATTATTTCGAGCTTGTTAGAGAACAAACGAAAAAGGGGTTTTAAAAATACAAAAGGCATTTAGTCCAGAAAAAAATAGCAGTAAAAATATTACAAAACAATAGTTGTTCATAGGTGAACTTTGAAATGCACGAAAAATCAGTCAGAAAATAAAATACATTTAAAAACAAATCAGTAGAAACTTATTCACAAACAATGAATAAATAAAACAGTAATTTAAAAAAAAAATTCCTTTACGCCCTTAAAGCATGCTCACAATAAAGTTAACACAATACACAAGCGAATTGAACAAGGTTTGAACTCCCATCTCTATGACTTGAGTTTGACATCACGTCATCAGAAACTCACGGCCAACAAAGTGTTACAAACAACAAATACGCATCTCCACACCCTAATCAAAGTACTACTCTACCCATAAATAAGACTCGGGAAACGGACAGTGCATTCACATAAACCTTGTCATCATAAGAAGTTAGCCCCGCACTCACGGATACCACGAAGCCAAGTGATAAGAGCCGAGAACTCTTAACCATAAGAATGTTTAATGAAGACAGAGATGAAAGGGTGGTGGTCGCCACAGTCACATTACCAGCGCCGCGCCCAAGTATCTCTCCCACTCTCACATTCGTTTGGTAGTGTCAACACTTCGCTTCCGAGGCCCTCACTAGCGCTGTGCGACTTTTTAGGAAACAAAACTTCACCGACGCTTCGAAGTGTGAAGTCACTATTCGTGCTATTCGAATACATGTGCGAAAGTTAGTTTTCTTCCATTTTTTCTTCCCATGTAATAGATAAAAAGCAAGATTCGCTTTACTATATCATTCATTATTCAGAGCATCACTTTATCTCGTAATCATTAAGTTCAAAGATACACTCGTATGTCTGTATTTACCTCAATGATTTTCGCTGTACATAATACGTGTGGGCCTACAAGTGAAATACCCTGATATGTCTACAGGTTCGGAGAAACGAGGAGACTATCCATGGCCCATAAAAATCACACAATATTCGATTGACTCTGCAACACGTCGAATAGCGGATCAATCGAGAATGTTGAATAGTAAATCCGAACAGACACAGCTCAAGCCTTCACCGCTCGCTGCCCATGGCATGTAGCACGGAGGAGGAGGAGGAGAAGATCCCCGCGGACGCTGTGAATCAGACTTATCTCTGTGCGAGCCTGGTGCGACAGGCAGTAACTGTGAGTGGTCGCACCACACGACAGTATCGAAGTCCATGGCGGAGATCAGCTGATGCTGTATGCCACGCTTTCTCTATGAGACTAATTTCTCTCACTGAGACCGAGCCAATCAGACGACCATTTCTTCCAAACTGAGCGTAATCAAAACATTTTTAAAGTAGAGTTTCTTCATATTTTGTCAGAGGAAAAAAAAACATTATTTATCAAACGCAGGAAATTAATTTCATATAAAGATTATTTTTTTCTATGTAAAGAGTAGATCTAGAATGTGGTAGCCTGAAGCCAAGCCTGTTTTCATAATGTACGAATTTGTCGAGCTGCAAAATGCAGAGAACAGCTGGGGAAGAGGTGATTGACGAGCGGCTGTACTAGCTATAGTAGCATACGTCCAACAGGATGGTGCCCCACACCATCAGGACATTAACTAGCCGGAATAAAATGGGATTTATTTGTTGGGGGAGGGGGGACGGGTGTGGCTTAAGTGCAATACGGTCACGTACACACAACCGGTACGTGATATACAGGAGACAGGAAGGAAATAGATTCAATGATAGTTGTTTGGGGGCATTATTTGTTTTGCTTTTTGTTTTGTTATGGGATTTTTTTCGGAATGGGGGTGGGGTGGGCAATAATATAGCAATAAGAGACAACAATAGGAACAAAATTTAAAAACACTGAGTGAGGGAAGGAGGGAGAAAGAGGGAGAAATGGAGAGACAGAGGAGAGGTTGAAGAGGAGGGGGGAGGGGAGAGACATAGGCCGCCATACAGATATTGCTGGTCTGTGGACACCAGAACAATAGCACTGTGAACAATAGCACTGACCTTTCGTCACATAATGGAAACCCCTAAACCACAGAGTCAGGGAGAAAAAAAAGCATCCAAGGAACACGAACAGGGAGGAGGGATGTAAGAAGGATTAAAGTACAGGGTAGTGTAAAGAAAAGAGAGGGGAAAGAGAAGTAGAGGGCGGAGAAAAGTAAAAAAGAGGGGTAGAGGACAACCGTCAAAGATAAAGCTTACATCAGGTAGCCTCGGCGAGATCATCCCAACGTCAAAAGACCCCCAGATAACAATCAATCCGCTAAGAGGGGTTATGTAATGGGCATTTGCTCGCTCAACGAAAAAAGCAGAATAATGGTAGACTGAAGGCACACTGGTGCAGAACCTGAAGGAAACAGGACCTAGTTTTAGTAGAGGTTTTGTTTGCTTTAGTAGAGGTTTTACGGCGCTCGCAACAGCATAAGGTCATATGAGCGCCAGAAGATTAGAGGTGTTACAAGAGAGTAACAAACATAAAAAAGAAGGAGGGGAGATAAGGACGATAGATGTTTGATAGGAAAGAAGAAACAAACCACACCAGAGCACTCACCAACCACCCACAAAGAGGACTTAGAAAATATAGAAACAGATAGAATGAAGGGCAGATGGGCAAGGTAAATGGGCAAAGAGCCTCAGAAAGTATTACGACACTTGCAACACAAACAGGCCATAGGAATATCGAAGATTTGGGATGTTACTAGAAATTAAAAATACAAAGAAAAGAAGAAGAGAAACGGACGGTAGATGTATGACAGGAAATAAGGATCAAACCATACTAGAGCACCCATCAACCACCCAAAAGAAGGCAGGCCATAGAAAAGCACCACAGAAACTGATGAAGAGGAATGGGGAGATGGGAGTGGCAGACTCAACCAGACTGACCGTAGCAACAACCCCCCCCC
>NW_004797726.1:527073-529410 GCF_000002075.1 Aplysia californica | reverse complement strand
GAGAGAGAGAGAGAGAGAGAGAGACAGACAGACAGACAGACAGACAGACAGACAGACAGACAGACAGACAGACAGACAGACAGACAGACAGAGAGCAGGGGGCAATACAGGCTGAAATTCTAAGAACTAAAATTTGAATGGTTGTCAATCACAGTGTCAAAGTCGAGCTCCAAAAAGAAACTATGTAATTATATACCACTTCTAGTGTTTTTGTCAGGCGCAGAGTCAAGCTGACATCTAGCAACTTTGGAAAATATTACATTATATGTGTTCAAAACAGTACATGCCAACCTGCGTCATATCTCGTACTATTAACCTATTTGGTAATTCTGTGGGCGGTGGGCATTACCCAGGTATTGACGACAGGTATTATTTAATACCCAGCTTGGAAACACAATACATATGTTTGCAGTGCGGAAAATTTAACCTATTAAAACTGTCTAAACTTTGGGCGAAGGGGGATTGTTTTGGTGAGAGTTTAACGGCACTTGCAACACGAATAGGTCACATAAGTGCTGAAGATAAGAAATGTTACTAAAGGGTAACATACAAAGAAAAGAAGGAAAGGGGATAAGGACGATAGAATCAGACGGTTATCGGGAAGAAGAAGCAAACCGCACAAAAGCACCTGTCAACAACCCACGAAAAAGAGGGCGCTGGCGATGAACAAGTTGACGAGCACCGATTTAAAATATCATCGTGCCCCACCATAGCCAACCGGAGGATACAATACGGCAGCGCAGTCCCATTATCGGTGGACACAACCACCTTCCTGGTGGGTGCTACACATGCCCCATAAAATAATAATAACTGACGTACCGTCGTCTTTTCTTTTGCCTCGTATGTTTTTGTTATCTGGGGTTTTGATCTTCTTATTTTTAAAGAAGTCCGTGTAACCAGTAGATGCCAATTACCGATTAAATGGCCTGCTCGCCATCACAAACAGACAAACACACACATGCAAACATACACAAACACACATACAACACACACACATGCGCGCGCGCAGTCAAGTTCTGCCAACAACGTGCAGGACAAAGTGAGTGTCCGCGCCAAATTCCGCCCAGTGGCTCTTACCACTAGAGAGGTGATCAAGAGTCGACAAGTCCTGTGACGCGCACTCGACAGGGAGAGGCCACAATGAGAAGTGCTCGTCCACACACGGGTTAAGGCGGGTAAGCGCGTGTTCTACAAATCGGTTCTAGATGATCGTCTTAGAGCGAAAATTCAGGGACTTATCACAGAAAACGTATTCCACTTCTTCGTTTGTTTGAGTAAAGAGAAGCACAACGACACACAAACGATCATTTAGTGATGGGAAAACGTAGGACAGATGGACAGAAACAACTCAGTGAAAGAACAGAAGTAGGACCAACTCGTGGCGCCCTCCAACCTCTCACCTACCTTTTTAGGGTATGAATATGAATGAATATCAGTAAAGAGTAACGCATCGGTAAAATGACGGCGATTAAGTGCAAGAAAAGAACCAGAACAAAACAAAACAAACCAGAAACAAATGAGAGAAAGAAATGCATTCTTTCTCTCATTTGTTTCTGTTTTAGAAAGAGAATCTAATAGTAGCGCCCTCCACATATCCATCCTTTTGGGTTCTGAGTAAAAACTACATAATATCCATCCTTTTGGGTTCTGAGTAAAAACTACATAATATCATCCTTTTAGAACCCGTAAATTACTTATATTGGAACAGAAAATCGGATTGACGACTGAACACTGAAATCCCGCTTACACATCTGGGATTAATCTCTGACCTCTGTTGTGCGTCAACAGTATTAGTAACAGTTTTACGTCACTTAGCAACACAATAAGGCCATATAAGTGCCGAAAATTAGAGGTAAGAAACATAAAACAGGAAGAGAGATCTGGACGATATATGTTCGATGGGAAAGAAGGAGCAAAACACATCACAGCACCCACCAATCACCCACAAAATGAGGACAGATCAGGACGATAGACATTTGGTAGGAAAGAAAGAGTAAACCACAAAAACACCAGAGCATCCGCCAACCACCCGCGTGCGTCAACAGGAAGCGGTCCTGCCAGATCCTGGTTTAGAATAATCATGTACCGACAAAAAGATGCTCGGTTCAAAGAGAAATATAAAGAACCTTTCCGACACTTTTCGAAGCAATGTTCTTTACTGAGAATGCCACAGAACGGCTTCCCTTCTAACGTTATCGGTGGCACTCTCTGGTTTATGTTTCCGCTGTTTCCGAGGGACCGCACTGACAGACCGGGAGTCCAAAACAACCCCTGTAACACGATCAAGAACATGTCAGGAATGTAACTGTTACCTTTTTCTCTTTCTCTCTCTCCCTA
>NW_004797726.1:523774-526171 GCF_000002075.1 Aplysia californica | reverse complement strand
GGGGGTTACAGTAGAGGGTTTTACGGCGCTCGCAACTGCATAAGGTCATTAAAAAATATGAGCGCCAAGGGGTGGGTGTCAACAGAGTAGTCTTTATAGGGAATCATACTAACTCTGCTCACCTCTCTTGCTTCAACAGCACAAGGTCTGGTTCCACTATCAAGGCACCCCGGAAATAGCAAGTCACAAGAGTGTGACAAAAATACAAAAGAAGTAGAGGAATAATGACAATTGTAAAGATTAGGAAAGAAAAAGCAGCAGTTCCCTGTTGTAGATCAGGCACAGTTATGAGCGTGACATGAATCAGCCCATTTACAAGTCTACTGTGCTTGAACGAGATTTGCGACACAGCTTAATAAATTGAGCCAACAAGTGTTATGAAACGTTTCTCTAGGTATTGGTACATAAAAGAAATAATAACCCATTTGCACACGGTGTTCGAATAGCACGAATAGTGACTTCAAACTTCGAAGCGTCGATGAAGTTTCCTTTCCTCAAAATCGCACAGCACTACTACATTACTAGTCTAGTCAGCATGGCAGCGGCTATTGGTCTCCAGACGTGTTATGTATGGGGGTTTAACTCCCCTTTCAACAGAGCAGGAATGTGTAGGGGGACATACTTTGGGATTTGTTTTCGTGTTTTATTAGAAATGTGTAACGCTCTACTGAATACAAATAGATAATTAACAAGGCGTGGTCCTTGCGCCAAGAGTACGAGTAAATATTGAAGAAGAAAGGCACAAACGGAAATAAGGCATGGGCAAAACAGGAAAGTAAACAGCACACATCGTCAAAATCAGCATATTTTCAAGAGTGTGTTTTTTCGCCATGAAAAGAGTTACAGCACCTCTTCTGGGTCCCCCAGAATCAAAATAAGAGGGGAACGAGGAGGGGGGTGGGGTGGGGAGTGAGAGGATTTGCGGTGGAAAGGAAGGGGCGCTCGAGTTTGTGAAAACACACAGCACCGAAATACTAACTGGGGTGAAAAGTACAGGGAAACAGCAAACGAAAAAAAATACAAACGAGGACAAGGGAAACAATGAAAAGACATATATCTACCGACCCGTTACTACCACATACCACCCACTGGAGGGGAAATAAAGGAGCTCGGCCAGTGAACAGAGCCACCTTAGTGTCACTAAAAAATATCAACCTATCATACTCTAGCTACTGGCGGGCAATATGCACATTCATATTCTGTATTTCCTTAATTAGCACATGCACACGAGGATCTCCAAGCATAAATGCAGAAGCAAAGAGAAAAGTCTGCAAACAGCACACACCCACACGTGGACATGAAGCTTTTAAATGTACAAAATGTGGAAACACTTCTCTGCCAGAACTGCTCTCATTGGTCATAGAAGAAACCACAGGTCATCCATATCCTAATTTCTTTTTATCTCGTTTAAGACATATTTCCTACGAAGAGGCATTGGTCATTGTCAGGCTTTGACGGACTAACTATTATTGTCATTATACATTGTCATGAGGATCTACAACCGACAACGTCGTTTTCAATCCATCTTTCCGACCCCAAAAGGTCAAGTTCATGACTTAAACAAGATTCCGTAAACTCGTCCTGGACACCCCCCCCCCCCAAAAAAAAAAAAAAAAAAAAAAACCTACAGAAAAATGACTTCCCGGGTCAGCAGTCCACGCCCTGCTGTATTAAGTTATTTTCAAAACCCCCTGAAACAAAAACTAGACAAAAAGAACAGAAACAAACGAACGAAGTAAAACAAAGAAACGGCCAAAGACACAAAACAAAGTCGTTTAACAGATATTAACAAGTGCATTCTTATTTTAAACAGACATGGAAGAAACGGGAACAAAAAAGAACAAGAAACCCCCGCATCACCGTGATCTAAATATAGACGAGAGCTAACCTGTGTTGTGCTTCATGACGCCAAACGCAATAACAAAATGACTTTAATCTTGGCATTCCAGAGGACAGTTTACCTGCGCTCAACACTCTTCTCTTTCCACTCCGACAACCCTGCTCACCCCACATCTTCAGAAAGCAAACCACGCAAACTGTTAAGAAAAAAACAACAAAACATGTACCACATCCATCTCATTAACACCTCCACCCTCCCTTAAAAAAAACACGTGAAAGGGTCATACACCCCATTATTTGCACTCTTTAAATTTCTTTTTTCCTCCTTTTCTCTCTTCAAAAGAAGTGCACCATTATTTGCACTGTTCTTTCTCTGTCTCCTTTCGGGTAACGTGATTGTTAGAAACCAGGAACCCAAACTTGATGCAGCCGGATAAAACCTAATATGTGTACACACGTACATTCCTGATGTCTGACAGAGGCGCTCGCACCAGGTAGGAGCGGTAAAAACGCCAAAGATTGTTATAAATGCGTGCTTCCCCCTCCCCCCCCCTTTCT
>NW_004797726.1:521807-523267 GCF_000002075.1 Aplysia californica | reverse complement strand
CCCAACAAAACAACAACCAAAAACACATGGTCGCAAAACGAAAGGGGAATGCGCGCAAAGCAAAATGACAAAAGTGAGAAACCATCTGCGTCAAGTTCAGCGGGCAAGTGGTCAAGTGCTAAGCTTAAGTCTAAACCATAGAAATAAAAGTCCACGGTCTTGAAATCCAACCCAAGCGTTGAGATGTGATAGTCTTCGACGGCCCCCAACACAATGCGCCCAATTGTTCGACAGCTCCGATGTATATCCCAGGGACCAGCCCACAAGGCCATTTCCTCTTTCGGTCTCGACCTCTCCCCTTCTGCGTCATCAGTCTCTAGTAGACCTCAGCCGTACCCCAACCAATAATAATATACGTCAAATGTCCAAGGAAACGTGGGAGCCAACGTTAGGCCAAGACCATCATGTCTCACAGTTGTCGTTCCCGGTCAGTGTACCAGGGTCATCTCACGAAACAGTGTCATCTAGTGGTCACTTTAAGACGTCGTATGGCAAGAGAATACCCGACCCGTTGATACCTCGCGTGCATAGCGACATCACTCTCGAAGAAAGTGAGGGCGTAGATAGTTTTGTACATGTATTCATTTTTCATTTCAACACATAATCCCAGAGTCTTCAAACGACAAAGTCCCTGTCGGCACAGGAATCTCAAACGCCCGCCCTCCCGACTCATTCCCAAATCCGTCTGACCAGGTGAAGGGCTAGATTATAAATTTCATAACATGCACAATACATTTCTTTAAAAAAAAACAACAACAACAACAAATCAAACAAACAAACAAACAAGGCTCCATTACAAATCTCATAACATGCACAAAATATTTCTTTTTTAGAAAGAAATAAAATAAAAACAACAAATGCTCCATTTTAATATTTTAATGCGCAAAAAATATTTCTTTAAAAACGAAACAAAAGAAAAGACCAAAAAAAATCAACAACAACAAAAAAAAAACCCACCTAACAAACAACAAACTAACAATGATATTATGTCCTTTGCCATACCCTGGAAAAGAGTCCAACCCGAAGTATTAATCACTTTCGTTCCCTTAACAGCTCGTAAACAATTTTCACCAAGTCCCAAATATTTTCGTTCCATTATATTTCACTGTTTGTGCCAACTTAACCCCGTAACCTTCCTCAATCCGAGAGTTTAAACACAAGGTGTTCTATCACAGATTCTGTCACAGCTAGGGCCCTCCACGCTTAGTTCCAATTCCCACGCGGATCACACAGAGACGTTATCTCCCGCACTGCCATCTGCCTGAAGAATTCTATCCCCCTGACCATCTCCCAGGTCCGGCGTCATGTAATGGTCAGTGGCACGACAGACGCCCCAATCCGACCGGACGTGACACACCATGTAGCCTACAACACTGACCACTGGCAAGCGTAGAGACCGGGGGACAAATTATTTCCCTTTCAATGTCAGTCCCCCGAGCTCGCGCAATTTTGTCTTCCAC
>NW_004797726.1:520129-521198 GCF_000002075.1 Aplysia californica | reverse complement strand
GAGAGAGAGAGAGAGAGAGAGAGAGAGAGAGAGAGAGACAACCACCCACGTAAGTATGCAAATAAGTAAACTGAGCAATACATAGGCTACAAATTATGATAGAACACTTGACATACAAAAAGAAAAGAAAAATGCTCAAGTAGCAACAAATTTCATGGAATGTTTAAACTGTCCTCTGGTCAACTACCAGGTGGTACCAGCTGAAAACAATCAATGCAAACTATGTACGAAATCATGAATTATCCACCGAGGAACGGACAACAGCCGTTGACTCTCCAAGGACACAATGACAGCAGAATGGGCGTAAAAATGATGAATATCCATACTGGGAATTAATTTGGTGTTAATGCACTCTCTTCGTGTCATAACTTTTCATCTGAACACGAGGAGCTCGCGTATCACAATAGATCAGCCCCCAAATTACTTTTGGCTCTTGATCAAGAGCTCATCATCAGTGAACTGAAGGGAAAGCAGGTCGTAACGGAGGAGTTTGCGAACATTAAAGGAAATGTTTGCAAAGTGCCATTACGCTTTCGCAGCTTGTGATGGAGTGGGTTCGGGAGGTTTCATTAGCAGAAAGTTCCCTGTAATAATTGCTGGACACAAGACGTCCATCATCTTTGAGCCACGACTGATGACTGCCAGATGGTGTTTTCCTCTTTGAAGAAATACAATAATAGCAAACTCATCATAGCAATACAATGGTGGGCGTACAAACACAATTAAACAGTTTGTTTGTGGGAGGAAAGAGATGGAAATGTTGTTGAGCAGGTGATATTTTCACATGAAAATGATACGACTGAAAGAAATGATGATAGACAATTAAAGGCATATAAAACACAGACAGACAGATAAAAAATAAAACCATCAAAAAGCTCATAAGGGATAAGAAATGGAGAAATATGGGAGGGACAGGGGAGGAAAGGAGTAAGCGAGAGGGGGTGGGAGAAAGAGCGAGAAAGAAAGAGGGAGAGGGGGAGAAAGAGAGAGAGAGAGAGAGAAAGAGAGAGAGAGAGAGAGAGAGAGAGAGAGAGAAAGAGAGAGAGAGAGAGAGAGGGGGGGGGGGGGG
>NW_004797726.1:515472-520029 GCF_000002075.1 Aplysia californica | reverse complement strand
AGGGGGGGGGGGGGACATAATAGAGAGGACAACAATTTTACTGTGGTGAGTAATGCGAGTCAGACACTCACTCTGACACTGAACACATCATCATCATCACATCATGTACTGACCTCGGAGGAACGAGCCGGGGTGTGTTCGCGGGAGTGTGACGAGTGCACGTCCCCCATGGTGACGTCACAGTGTCCAGTCCTAGTCACTGGCCACCAGAAGGGGCCGTCGTGTGAAACGTCTTCTCCTCACAACAAGAGTGTCACGACTTGGGCGCTATATTCCATGGCACATAGTAACACTCAACTTGAACGTCACTAAATATTGTTAACAGTGGAGGAGAGACAGTGCGCACACAAGAAGAACACAGAACTACTAACACCCTTCGATATGGTCAAGCCTAAGTGGGTGTCCACACTCCAGTTCGAACACAAAACACACGGCCAGATCAAATCTGGAAGATATTTCGAACATAAAGTTTGATTAGAAATACTGGCGCAGGTGAACAGCAGCACAACGCATCTCTCTACGGACACGCCTCACTTGATCGTGTAACGACACGTAAATATATAATACTGCAATATCTACCTTATTGAGCGGGACCAGAGACGCGATGAAGAAAAGGTCAACAAAAGAACAAATCAGAGCATACAGGGGAGGTCTTAACAATAATTATGATGCAACAATTTCTTGAAATCTTAAGGTCTTATCCTTCACCCTCCAATGAAGACGGTTAACTCATTCCAAGTGAATCTCGCGCTTTTCTACCAACATTATACCATTGAGCGGGACCAGAGACGCGATGAAGAAAAGGTCAACAAAAGAACAAATCAGAGCATACAGGGGAGGTCTTAACAATAATTATGATGCAACAATTTCTTGAAATCTTAAGGTCTTATCCTTCACCCTCCAATGAAGACGGTTAACTCATTCCAAGTGAATCTCGCGCTTTACATAAGAACGACTCTCAGACGTGAGACATTCAGTTGTGTGGTGTTTTGGTAATTTGACTACTGGGGAAAAAGCAAGGCAGATGCCAAACTAACAGAGAGGGAAAAAAAGAAGACGAAAGACCTACCAGTACGCGGCCACTAACCACCCGCGTGCGGTGTTTTGAGTGCGGTTGAGAAGAAAACAAGTCTACAAAAAACACACGTACGTACGCACAAGAGCAGAGATCTGCTTTGGCAGGCAGAGAAACCCTGGAATAGCCTCTCTATCAAGTCACCCGTATCCTAATCACAGCTCCAGGACGGCGACTAGCCAAGCAAATGACTGGGGTGGAAACGTTGCTATAGACCGTTCTGTGTGCACAGCGCACAGACTGTTGAACCCGGAGGTGTGTGCGCGCAGCAAAACCACTTGGGGGGAAAGGAAATGTTTTCGAATGTACGTTCCCTCTACCGAGAAACACCTCTCGCACAGACCCGCTATCTTATCACACAGCTCGTGTTTGAACTGTGAGGCTACTGTAAATACTCTAGGTCTTCCTTAGTGGGCCGGCACGTTTCAACGTACGCCGTGTTCAGTTGAAAGATGACGACCGATGAAAAGTGAGTGCACTAGCCCTGCCCCGAAAAAAAAGACACACAAAAGAATTTTTTATTTTTGTCTATCTATTCATTCATTCGTTCGTCTGATGGTTTGCCACCCCATTTATTCATATTATTTTTTTATTCATCACATCAGTTTACCAAGTTGCTTGGGCGAAGTATACATGTCTCATAAAAGTGTAGTATCCCGTTTTCAACATATAATTATCTAGTATAAATGACAGCAGATTCAGGAATGCGTTGTACTGACAAGACGTAAGTAGACTGGACTCGGCAAGCTGACAAAACAGATTAAAGGTTACGGAAAGTAACCACGACAACGAAAACATTTGGACGATGTGGAGGAGCAACACTGAAAGGAAGGAGACGTAGGCCATACCAAAAGCACATACCAATCACCCATATTATGTTGCATACTTACACAATTAATACCCTCAACCCATATCAAGTTGCATAATTACACAAGTAATACCCTCAATGTGTTCTCTTTCACATACTACCCAGTCAGTAAATGTTCTCTATATCCACCCTTTCAATTAACACTTTTAAAAACTAATAATTATCCTAATTCTTTCTTGTTTTTCTTTCGAAGTCCCAAATCCTTTTATCTCCTAAAATACAAAACAACAAAAACAACTTAAAGGGTAAGTGCAAACTGAAACCTATTCTGGCATTCCGAGAGTGAAAGAAGTTTCGAGAAATAGTGAACGGCCCCCTATGGACTGGGAGCAAAGAAATGTAAGAATCCAGGGGTACAAAAGAAGAACAGGGACAGTCTGTGATATACCCTTCATTTAAAGACATTAGTCACGTGATGATGAGAGGGGGAAAGAAGAGAATGACCCTGGTATACGGTTGGTTGAACCACTAGACCATGATGGGATCCCACAACTGACGACACCTAAACATCCTCAAGTCACAAATCTGGAGACGCTGGAGAACTTTGGTACGGGCATGGGCAGCCACTGACATGCAATTTGTTTTGGATTCCATACAAACTGAGCACTTACAATGCATGAATTTGGAGAGAGTTATTATTTTATTTGCCCGTTTCCTATTTTTGCGCAAGTACAGTGTATGGTGGTGTGCAGTGAAATAGAAGAGAAGAAGAAACAGCGATAAGCTTACAAAACATACGAGCGAACTATTTCACTCCTGTACCCCCCCCCCCCCAAAAAAACTCTGCGGTCGTTCCACATTTTCTACCAACATTATACCAAAACGCATGAGCGAGAACTGTCGCGTGCATACACGCTCACCCTCAATCTTTATCCTCCGCGTGCATACGCTATGTTGGGGGGTCTCAATCTTATTTATGTTCTTTCCCTCCTATTTCTTCGGCAGACTGAAGACAGAACATTCGAGCATCTTACCTGTACCCATTCTATAGACTCGCTTCCCTACCTGGAAATAGACCAGCGATTATCTCGGTGTGATAGGAACATTAATTTGTTGGCAGGTATTGCCCTGACACCAAGAGAGAGACAGACATAGAAAAGGGGATAGGGACTCCGGCATCAAACAAAAGACACCCCGTTTCTTTATCTTGCCCCCCAACACACAAACACACACAGGCACCCCCCCCCCTCCCTCCTCAACAGCAAAACAAAGAAAGTCACAAACACAGCGACCAAACAAACAACAAATTCCACAGGACAGAGCGAAAGGCAACCACAACAAAGCTCTATTCATTCGTTCATCTTTAAGAACGGGTCAGGAGAATAAAACAATAATGTCTTCACAAAGAAGCGCTATTTATAGATTATAACACACACATTTTGCGAAATTGCTCACAACTCTTTTTCCCCCTTCGACACGTGCCAATAACATAAAAACAACCAGTTCACAGTTCTTTAAAAGACGGAATTGCATCTCTGGCTTACAGCGGTGCAGTCAGGTCATACGCAACAACTCTACTGTTAAACTACACATTTATTCTTTCTACTAAATTTTTATCCTTTCATCATGCTGGCCCAAAGGTCAAACCATTACCATTTATGCTTAAAAAACGGCTTAACACAACAAATCACATACTGACAGAGTTTTCACAATGGCATCACTGCGACAAATTTTGGGAGGGGGGGAGTGAATGCCTCAAAGAGTTAAGTTTTAGTAAAAATCTACGACACTTTCAACGCAATTAGGTTATTTAAGTGCCAAAGATTAGAGGTGTCACTGAAGAGTAACATACAACAAAAAGGAAGAGAGACAAGGACAATATAATATGTTTGATGTGAAAGAAGGAGCAAACACCCATCAGACCGCCCGACAACCACCCACGCCATGTACAAAGGTCAACCCAAAAAGTATTGGTGGGTAAAACAAGGATTGTCAGCAAGTTGTAAAACAACTCAGATCCGAGGAAAACACTGAACACTTGTAATTTAGCTCTCATGCAGTGAAGTGTGTACCATTCTTTAAGCACAAAATGCTTGAAGAAATCGAGACAGCGCAGTTGGGACAACAGCACTTGATCTACAGCATTGTGAGTGTCCCCTCTTCAAAAGCCAACGCAGCATCACTTACAAATCTCATCTAACAACACTGTCATTGGACGGCACTCCTGTCATAAACAGCTGCACGCCATATTAAGGCCACAATGTAGCAGACATAACAGTTTAGATGTTTTACGCCCCCATTGGCACAATTTAGATTTACAATCATCACAACAGACCGACAGACAGACAGACAGCTTTAGCTTTAGTAAGCGTTTTACGGCTCTTGCAACACAATTAGGTCATATAAGTGCTGAAGAATAAATGATGTATTACAAGAGAGTAAAATACACAAAAAAAGAAGGAGGGGAGATAAGGATGACAGATGTTTGATATGAAAGAAGGAGCAAGCCACACCAGAGCACCCGCCAACCACCCTGAGGGACAGAGACAGACAGACAAACGAACAGACAGACAGAGAGGAAATGAGAAGAGACGGGTTGAGAAGACACAATCGCCAACGCGAACCGTTTACACTTCCGGTTTCCTAACAAATACTAGGCATTCTAACGCCACCC
>NW_004797726.1:510907-513305 GCF_000002075.1 Aplysia californica | reverse complement strand
ATTATCATTATTATTATTACTGTTGTCGTTGTTGTTGTTTTATCTTTTTGTTTTAATTATTTTTGTTTTTATTAGAAAAGATTACAAAAGATGTCTCGTCACAATTTCTTTTCCAGACAGTGGCACACGGCCAGCTCTCTTGTTTTAGTAAGCATTTTACGGCACTTGCAACACAATAAGGTCATTAAAGTGCCGAAGAATAGACGTGTTACAAGAGAGTAACATACACAAAAAAGGAGGAGAGAAAAGGACGAAAGGTGTTTGATAGGAAAGAAGGAGCAAACCACACCAGAGCACCCGCCTACCACCCACACGGCCGGCTGTCCACAAAGGGCTGCAATCTCATTGCCCGGAAAGCGCTGTGCACCGCCCTGGATTGAACAGTACTGCAATGCGCGATATGACCTTATCCAGTTGCGAGCACCGTAAAACGCTCTAACTAAACGAAGATATTGCAATCTTTCAGCGGCGCTTCAGTTCCACAGAAAAAGAGATAGAAAATACCTGGCATTCAACCTAACTCAACAACCACGAGCCTGGGAGCACTCAACATGATCGCCCAATTCGAAACTTTCGGTTACGGACAGAGCTGACTGTTTCAGAGGAAAAGAACACGACAAACACCATTTTCTGACATAAAGCAGCAAGGCAGAGAGTCAAAAATGAGAGAAGGACGTTAAAATAGATAAGTACCTACAAAAACCACCTTCGTTTAGTTTTAGTACATAGTTCATATAGGTGCCGCAGATTAAGAGGTGTTTCAAGAGAGTAACAAACATAAAAAAGGAGAGTTAAGGGATAAGGATAATATATATTTGATGGGAAAGAAGGAGTAAACCACTCAGAGCACCCGCCAACCACCCACTAAACCACCTTCAAACAGCCTCAAAACAGACAGTTCTGTCTGCACACAGAGTTGAGGCCTATCTAGGTATCGCACTAGGAGGCTATAAATGTCCTTGGTATCGCACTGTACAAGCTCTGGTATACACGCACTGGGAGCCACAGGCGGCCCCCGGGGGGGGGGGGGGGAGAGATTGAGGCGAGAAGTTTGGAGGTTTGACGGTAAACTAAAGCCAGCACTTAACACATTAGAGAAGAAAAATACACTGACCACGTCTAATGCACCCAGTGGATCTGAGAGGAAACTTATCACCCACACAACCACTGTCCACGTGTCCTTCGTCACAGCAAACACACGAGACGTCAAAAATAAAAGTTTTTACGGTTTTTTGTTGGGGTTTTTTTTTACGAAAAGAGAAACACATCGACACAATATCGGTCGTTTATGATCGAAGAAAAGGCAAGGCAAACAGATGGAAAGGGGAGAGAGGGGAAAGTAACCAAGCAGAACCCACCAGTAGTGTCCCCCCAAAAAAAACAAAACAAAAAAAACAACAACAACAACAACAACAACCAACCCCACTTACAAATAGAAACAAAAGAAAACCTCTCGGTACAAACTATGGAACAACTTGTCCAGTTTTTCACAGTTGCTTCGCTATGTCGTCACGACTAATTGAAGCTATAATAATCAGACATGGCTAGAAAGAAGTATGGACAATGCAAACACTTGAACAACACTATACCACAGCACACAATCACAACCCGTTAACTTAGTTTTAGCGAGAGTTTTAAGGCACTTGCAACAAAAATAGGGCCTACATGCGGCAAATTTAGGGTGTGAATAGAGAGAAGCATACAAAGACAGAGGAGAAGTAAGGATGGTGGATATTTGATCAGAAAGAAGAAACAAACTACACCGGAGCGCCTATCAACCACCCATCTAAGCGAATAACTTGTTTTAGGCAGCGTTTTACGGCAATTGCAACACAATTAGGACATATAAGGGGTGTTAGAAAGATTAAAGGAGTTAGAAGAGAGTAACCAACACAAAAAGGAGGATCGTCGGGAAATAAGACTGATAGAAGTTTGAATAGTAAGTAAAGAAGGAGCAAAAAGACACCAGAGCGCCCACCACCCACCCGTCTAAACAAATTAACACGATGCCACATGCAATGAAAATTAAAGGCAGCTTGACCTATGCCTGTGTTACTGACTTAATATCAGCCTGTAGCAGCCACCAAACATGTATTTCACCAGGACAGAGCAACACCGGTGAGCATCTCGTACACCTACACTACAATGATTTTATCTCTCAGCTTTTCAAAAACGTAAACAAGAACACACTGACATAGCTGTTTCCGCATTACATTTCAATTGCCAACGATAAAATAAGCCTCCTCCGGACGGGCGGCAAAACGTATTCAATACCAGCAATACACAACAAGTGGCACGGAAAATTTTCAAATAGACAACAAAATCAGCAGCACACCCTTCAGCTAAACTAAAGGAGGGTGTCATAGGGGTCGGGGGAATAGGGAAAGTGGGTGGGTGG
>NW_004797726.1:508137-509954 GCF_000002075.1 Aplysia californica | reverse complement strand
GGGGGGGGGGTGTTGGTGTTATCATAATTGTCGTCGTCGTTACTGTTGTTGGCGGTAGTGTGAACATGATATAGGTTTAACGCCACTAACAATTGGAGGTAGTCGCGCTATTCGCGGCCGACGAGTTGAGCCGGACCGCAAAAGATTTTGACAGATGAGCAATAGTACTGACACATGCGATCTGTCTGTAAGACATACGGCTTACTCTAAACACAAACTGGATTTTCGAAGATGAAATAATTCACATACTAGAGACAGCAGAAAACTGAAGAAGGAAGTAAAATGTCAGAGACCACTCAAAAGTACAACGCTATAATACACATCGGCAGCTTGCTGCAAGACCCCCTTTTCAACAGAATTAAAATACGTTGTAAAAAGATAAGTTTTCATTTTCGAAGAATACATTCGTTCGGAAAAAACCTACACCTCTTCCATACATTTGGCCAACAATAACTGCTTCCACTTGGCACAAACTGGTTATTTCGAAGGTCAAGCGCTTGTTCAAGTGGAGACAGCAGAAGAAGGAAGACGGACATTAAAAAGTCAGCGACGGCATTTAAGTAAAACACTACAAAATGACATGTACATCTGAGCATACATAGCCATGTGTCTTTACAATATTAGAGGAGATGTTGTGGTACTTTTAGTAGAGTTTTACGGTACTTGTAACACATATATAGATCATATAAGTGTCAAAGATTAGAAGTTTTACTATAGATTATATTTCAAAAAGGAAAAAAAAAGAGATAAAACACGACAGATGTTTGAAGGACAGAAGGCTCAAACCATATAACATCACCCGCCAACCACCCACTGAGAGGGGTCGTACCACCAGCTGGTGAGCTGGCGGGTAATGTTACTGTTTGTTAACCCCTATCTCACTGGTGAGATTTGTGCGGGCAGCTGTCGTCAAAAATATACCACGCGCGCACTAAAAACGGCACATAAACACACAAGTGTAAAAAACAACAACAAACAAACAGAACTACCAACCGGCCAAGGAAAAAACCCAAGTTTTAGGACCCCAGGTAAAAGTAAGAGCAGCGACTCAAACTTTATGGATCCTTTTGTCTAACGCAGCTTGCATCAGGGCATTTGTATATATAAAGTGCGATACGACATGATTAAAGTAGAGGTTAAACTATAGGTACATTTATAGGCAGGACGATTATTTAAAAATCCGGACAATTTTCGATATCCAGATATTCGGATCTATCGAGAAAACCAGCACTTCCTCAGTTTTAGTATAAGTTTTACGGCACACACAACACAATAAGTAATATAAATGCCGAAGAAAAGATGGGTTTTACAAGAGAGTAACATACACAAAAAAGGAGGAGAGATGTCTGACAGGAAAGAAGAAGCAAACCACACCAGAGCACCCGCCAACCACCCACCCAGCACTTCTGGCATTAAAACAGAGAAAGAAAGAAAGGGAAAAAAAAACGTGAAACGATATAATGTGTCAGTACGAGGGGTAAATCATGTCCTCAACAGCCCTGGCTGCTGAACAGACGAGCAAGGAGGTGTAAAATTCCCCTAACTCACGGCCCAGCGAACCCTGATTCCAGATGTGGGCGTGTTTCATAATGCAATACACAGCTCTTTCACAGGTACGAGTTAGGAGCCTCGTAAGTTACACATGAAAAAATAAACTGAATAAAGGTGAGTTATAAATAACGGGTGCCAAAAGAATTATTTACAAAGTTCACCAGGAATATATATCAAAACAATAAAAACTATGAAAGGAGAGCATTTATTTATTCGTTTCAGTTCAAGAGAAAGAAATTGACACGACAACGGCCATTTAGTGTTGA
>NW_004797726.1:504374-506731 GCF_000002075.1 Aplysia californica | reverse complement strand
GGGGGAGGAGCGAGAGGAAAGTGATTCGAAGAGTGAGGGAGGGGGCGTTGGAGGTATCCTGGCAAGACTCCAGACTTGTCATAGGTAGGAAACATCCTTGACTCTAAGGACGCTGGCGATGACTGGCCGCTCAGGGGTCAGAGAGGCGGTACAGTGATACAGCGCGCCCAGCCATGTTGCTGAAAGGGGACACTGGAACTATGCGCGATGACGCCGGAACAGGCTAAAGGGACACGTGTCAGCTCGGCAAAAGACAATAACAAGCTTAGAATTCCACATCAGGCTGTCGAGTCCTTATAGTGTGGATTTCAGTTTAGGTAAAGTAAACAGAAGTGCGCAGACTTGACATGGTCATTCGGTAAAAGGGAAAACAAGATATAAAAAGTGAAACAAACGAGTGAAAGAAAACAAGGACCTTCTGGTGCCTCCCCCCCCCCAAAAAAAAAAAAAAAAACAACAACAACAACAACCCCAACCCTGATCCATGTTAGTTCATATCACCATACATGAGGTTTTAGCGGGACTTAAAGATCAGGACCACACTTATCAACTCAGACACTGTACGACATGTTAAACATGAGTTTTGTGAAAACCTGCGCATATTTCCTCTCAGGTACGGCCACATCCATATAACTTCCTATTGCCCCCAACAACATCATACTATGATTTGCCTGACTGAGTGAAAAGAGGGGGGGGGGGAGGGGCAAACTACTGGTTTATTGGTGGAAGAAAAACAAATCCAAAAGACCAACATTTTTAAAGTACAATCTGCCGGCGGAATAGTTAACTGCCTTGTTAAATAAGACTGATTAGGGAAACGATCAAGTAACCCCTTGTCACTCGCTTGACCGTCCCTACAAAACATCACGGATACACGGTCGCGAGGCATGTGGGGCAAGTAGCCCAGGGGCTATCGTGTACTACTGTAACTGACCAGCACGCCTCACCCCATGCCCGTCTTCCTACACAGTTAATGGACTTTGACAGATTTTGCTTTCGCCCACCGCAATTATGTCTGTGACTACGTGCGTGGAACAGATTTAAATGAGGTTGGTAATTGTTGTAGAAAATGTCGTCCTGGTAATGAAGGTGGTTGATGGTGGGGATAAATTTCGGCCACGGGGATGCTACTGACAAAGCCTTCGCGGCGAAAAGTGGAACCTCTTTACCTTGGTAAAGTGGATCGAGACTTTGTAAAGTGCACTGCATTATCCAACGCTGTTAACAACTTTTCCAACATCGTAATAATAATATGATGATGATATGGTGGGGTAGTGGTCCAAGTGGGGGGTGTGGGGGTCGGAGATAGTGATGAAGATTATGTAAACTATGACAATGGCAATACCACGATGCTGACACCGAAGATCACGAGAGAAAAATCCCCCCAAAAACAAATCAAGGTATAGAATCTAGATCTAGACTCTAGCTGTATGCTTACCTTCAAAGAGTTGAGTTTTGGGTAAAGAGAAGCACATCGACACGATACTGGTAATTCGTAGTTGGGAAAAAGTAAGGCAGACAACAGATGGAAAGGAAAGATGAAGGGCCGAACTGTGGCACCATCCAATCACCCGCCCTTTCAAAAATACCATTTGCTAAAAGTTCAAGTGAAACCCAAAGTCATAGCGATAGACATACATACAGATATCTTACGCAAAACTGGAAAAAGCCTCCCATCACAACCAACATAATACAACAAGATCGTTTTTTTAAAGGACAAGAGAGTCATTGTGCAAATGCGTGAGCCTTCATGGGGAAACACAAAAGTAAATAAGCCCGTTGGTTGACTAACTGTAACTACTACTGCTACTTAATGTTCAAATACCACCACATCCACGGAAAGAGGCGCCAGCCTAACCAGAGAGTATCACTTCCGAGGAGAACACGCACCAACACTAAGATAAACAAACACACGGCGCGTATAAATCACTGTTGTCCGCGGTACCGCTGGGTGCAACTGAAACATCAACAAGGAACAACAACGCAGTCCGATGGTGGGTAAGCTCGACCAGAGTCGGACCCGTCTTGCTGGGCTTGTGGTAGGAATTAATGTGCGTGGTTCAAACTAACGGGGCTCGCGCGACCTTTCTGCTCCTGTGTGTCTATCTGCATGAATACTCGAGGCGGCAGGAGCAGGGGGCCAAGGGAGCGAACTCATCACGAGACAAACCTGGCAGCTAGGTACCCCTACCTGATGAGGCGAACGCTTTCACTGATGGTAGTGGTGGTGGTGATGGTGGTCATGGACGAGGGGTACGGTGGATGCGATTTACGAGTGCTGAGGCGTGGTCAGTAGTGAGCAGGAGAGATAAGAAAAAAAAGCACTGGTGGGAGATAGGAGGCTGAGAGAGAGAGAG
>NW_004797726.1:498219-499558 GCF_000002075.1 Aplysia californica | reverse complement strand
AGAGAGAGAGAGAGAGAGAGAGAGAGACAGAGAGAGACACAGACAGACAGACAGACAGAGAGGGAGGGAAAGAGAGAGAGGGGGGGAGGGAGAGAGAGAGGGACAGAGACAGAGAGAGACAGAGACACAGAGAGAGGGATAGTGTGACAGAGATAGGTGGGTGAGTGGATGAGCTACAAAGATAAAAGTGAAACCACTTGTTTGGGATTCAATTATTACCAGCCAAGCTGTTTCTTCGCATTCAATTATGCTCAATGTTTTTCACGGGCTCCCTGCATCCAACATTATCAGATCTGAACTTTGCGACCAATATCTGCTTTATCTGCGTCGTTTTCTATTGGATACCTTACACCTACAGCCGGGTACTGGATACACTGCTGAAAGAAGTGTACGGGGAAATTGCGTTGACTAAGACTCGTTAACAGGTGGTATGAACATGTGTCCTCAGTCCTCGACACCCCGCTGTCTTTCTGTCCGTCTTTGACTGTCAAACTCGAGCCATGGGGGCTCTCGTGGCCTAGAGGTTAAGATGTTCGCCTCTTATTCAATAGGTCTCGGGTACGAACCCGGATAGCGACGGACATTTTTCTTCTCTAAACTCTCATTTCACCTCCTTTCCTGCTCTCTGGCAATGGTCTGTCGTCCGCTTTTGTCTCCACTTTCTGCCCCCACCCCACACTTCTTTCACCCCCTCCCCTGGGCTCCTGACTCTTTCTGCGGCCTTTCTACTGCTACTCCTTGGCTCCTTCTTACTGCTGTCTTTCAGCCACACCCCTGATCTTCTGGTATGAAAGATCTACACCTCGGACAATGGCAAAAAATCTCGGAGATCCCGTGCCCAAGTTGCGCACGTTAAAGATCTCTTGGAGGTCTAAAATCGATAAAGAGTAGGCTTCGGTAGCCACCAGGGCAAAATTCAAAATTTCCTACCGGCTGAAAATATTTAATGTGTCCCGCGCGCTCATATGACCTTATGCAGTTGCGAGCGCCGTAAAACACTAACCAAAACAATAAAACAACCCAAAAAACCCTCGAGCCATGGTACTGACTTAACACCCTTATCAAAACTGGAAGACCTCAGAATTTAACATCCATCTCAGACAGAACCGAAACCAAAACACTTGAAAACTACTCAAGCAACACAAGTTCAAACACGTCCTATTTGCGACTCGAACCAGAGTCATCAGCACCAGAACCCAGCAAAATGCAAAGTGGTCACCCTGTCGGTCATTTTCACCTACTAGTACGTATATTCACCAACAAAATATCTCAATAATCAATTCTCTCTCACTCTCTCCCTCCATCTCTCTCTCTCTCTCTCTCTCTCTCTCTCTCTCTC
>NW_004797726.1:487962-493961 GCF_000002075.1 Aplysia californica | reverse complement strand
GTGGGGGGGGGGGGGCTTTTTAACCACCTTATTCCTTTTCCACACGCCCTATCTGGCGGGGAGATGAACCAGTCTTGAATTAGGCAAAGTTACTTACCGGCGACTTTTTCTCAAAGGGCCTGGAGCTCTCCGGGAAGTCCTCGGCCGGCTCGGCCACCACACAGGAGCAGAGTTTGGCGATGGAGAGCTTGTGTCGCTTCTTGCGCCGGGGCCTGCCGCCGGCCGCCTGCATGATGTCCAGGCTCTGCTGCACGTGCTTCCAGGACTCCTGCGAGACGGGCGGCACCCCGGGCATGCTACAGCCACCAGTGCTCACCACAGGTCACGTGATATGTATAGGCCACAGGGGACGGACGGGAGGCACAAGACAGGGGGGGGGGAAGGGGGGGAGGAGAGACACCACGAGGTGACGACACCCCTTGAGTTTACTGACGAGAAAGACCAGCTATAAATCCCAGCTCACGCACAGCTTGCTGGCTTGTCCACACGTGAACAGATGCACAAATGACCACACACCGCGGTTTAAAAAAAGAATCGGTACCGGCTATCGCTTGTAAAACATTGATCACCAATTTCTCTTGCCTTATAGGTGTTGTTTCTTCCTTGGTCTCAAAGGGAGATCACGCTGTGGGGGTATGTTGTGCGGTATTAGTTAGTGGCAGGTGACTGACTTGGCTGTCAACCAGTTCCTGCCTTGTCCAGGTGAGGAAAACCTGCTGTTTGTCCAGCTCCTTTCAGAGGGACAATGCATAAGCGCACATCTCAACTGAAGATAGCCACCGGACAATTCACTGGAGGAAGGTAGCAATCGACGCCTCTCACGGCCTAGACCATACTTGGGAGTACAGTAACAGGCTACAGGGAGTCATTCAACCGCCGGGAGCCGAGCGTGACTTCGCTGGTCCCTGTCTAGAGCTTGGACTTCCTAACATGACAGTGTGCCAGCATCTTCAAAGTAACTCATGCTAGAGACTTGACAGAGACTGCTCAACAATTTTTAGAAAGAAAGACCTATAGTCACTAGAAGAAAAAGTCATGTATTCCTGTTTGTTTTCACACTGCAAAGACCCATAGTGATCCCATATATCCATCACGGCACACAATGGAGACTCTTTCAACTTGGAATAACTGACGCATCAGGGTCCTTGACAATATTACTCTTCAACGTAGAACTTCAGAAATTCTACTTAAAGTCTACGCAACGAGTTTCGGAGCTCGAGAAGATTAAAGACGAAGGCGTGAAGAGACACGAGTCAGCAGTGGATGTGATTTGAACTGGAAGCACCGTTATTTTATATCCAATCAGCAGGCTGCAGTGGTCACATGTGTGGAACTGAAAACTGGCGCAAGATGCACTACTGCGATCCTCACATAAATGGAGAGCTGTGACTACGCATATATCTGGCTGGTACAGGTAAAATGATCCAGCTTCTACTGCGTGAAGAATGGCCCTTCATCGCTCTCTTCCCTAGAATTTATTGCTCTTATTCCTGCAGCGTTTGTTCCATTAACAGAATACTCTACTATAACAAAGTCATGTGTCACCACACACGACCCAAAACAACATCACGTGCCTGTTACAAAAGTCGTTAATTCCACATTCGTATATCCAAGAACCAAACGCCAGAAACAATCGGTAGGATAGGTAAACAACAGAGCAGACACAACCGAAGCCTAAGAAACAGTGCGAAGGGCAATCTACAGAGTAAAAGCTATTGTCACGCTGCTGGGTACGGAAACATGAGGCGCGACACTGGCCACACCAGCAAATGATACGCGCAAAAATTATATAGTCGTGGGTAGCAGGTGTTTTAAGTAAGTGCCACACACCGCTCGGTCTCCGTCCCCTCTCTCTCTTTTTTCTCTTGTGTCAACAGCGAACTGGTCGTTACTGTTCGGCGTTAAAACGTCGGGCAGTATGTAGTATTCAAGGAGGCGTGTCATACACACACCGAACCATTATTTCCTGTGGTGGTGGCGTCAAAGCAGCGACAGCAAACGAGGAACACTTTTCAAATCGTCGATTCGACATCGGTGCTGCACACAAGGGAACAGATTTTGTCACACATCCTTATACTTCTACACTTGATACCGCTTGCGCTATTTGTGAATTTCCGTGATGTCATATCAGGCCGCTCTGCTTAAGCAAAACAGTGGGGCCCCTCGCGGCGCGCTCATAACGTGATCAGCGCTTCTGGAAGACACTAGCCCTGAGAGAGGCAGACCGGGATACGCGTAGAGAAGAACTTATACGAATATGTATTTATTCCAGGAGGGCTGATCAGAGAATCTGTTATTGATAAACTGATTCGTCCCAGGTGGCTCCCGCCGATGGGGACTAATTTAGCACCCAGGGCGTCAGCAAGAGAGAGCCACGTCGTGAAGAAGGTGTATGGATGAAGTCGGAAGAAAACAGATGCACAGAGAGAGTCCAGTTCACACTCATGGCCATTGCAAGAGTCTCATCCGCTACGACTCCGACACGCCAACCTCGAAACCGTGCACACTAAGACCACAGTAGCATTCTATATACCAGAGGAAAATTTATTTTCAAATAAATATAGCAGAGCAAACGTATTAATGAAAGGAAAACACCCGTTGATAATAAGAAAACGAGGACAATAACTGAAATGTGCATACCTCCGATTTGGTGGATGGATCAATGAACAAATGATTAGGCATGGCATAATGAAGACGTCGTATGAGAGCCAGACGAAAGCCTGAATAAGCTAATGCCTTGACATACACTAGAGGAATTTAATTCACTGTAATCTATGTTGTCTGGTATGTTAACACAGTGACCCTCTTACGTTAATGCATAATTGGTGCTTGATTAGGTAATATGTTGGTACACTTAACCCAACGCCAAAGGAACAAAATCTTGATTTTTTTTTAAATAACAATTTTGCACATACCTCTGGCTCTCTTGCTACAATAAATGGGAAGATGGGCGATGATCGACAAATACAGGACGGCAGAACGAACACATTTTGAAAAAGGGTAGGACTGAATACACCGACGATAATGCAAGTTACGATACCTGACAAAGATATGCAGCCCTCCTTCCAACCACAGACTGTTGGGGGGAAAACGGCATGACTATTGTTTAAATTGTCGTATTTGTTGAACTACAGGTAATCGAGGCTGGGGTTATCATATCATGTTTCAGCAAGTGGGACGGGGGGGGGGGGGTGTTCTAACTTGTAAGTCTGACAGTCTGTGTTGTGGGTAGAGGTGGCGGCAGAGGTACTGCTGTTTCAGTTGCTACGGTCAAGTTTCCCATACAATAGGCGCAAAAGCGGGTCCTAAATCACCAAAAGCCGCTGACCAAAAGACTCGCAAATCACAAAACAGAAAAAAGAATTTTGAGTAAATACAACATTTCGAACCACTTGCAAATCAGTACTGAAGAGGCCACTTTCAGAACCAAAAGAAGTTTAAAAGGCAATGCAAGTATGGACGTACATAAGTCCCGGGCGACACAATATATCCCGAAGAAACGTATTAAACAAAAAAACACACGGCATACTTCTTCGCCTCTATGGGTACCACAGCCTGTTATTAAACCAATAGAACTAACTCACACAAAAAAATCATCACTGAGCAACACCATAATTACTTTGTGACATTCACACTCACACAGAGAAAAGCGCACTAACAAAGTAACTATGACTTGAGAACACTGCTCCACGGGTTGCAGCCAGAACGGTATGCGGCGATGGCACCGGCCCTGTTTCCTCTGACACCTTTGGGAAGAAGGACGGTGGAGAGAAAGATGGTTGGGGGGGGGGCGCAGGAGAGGTAAGTCTTTGTTCTGACCAGCTGATACATACTCAGACGGCGATGAGAAACGAGACCTGCAAATTAACTTTAGTGATAGGAGCAGGTATACTGTGGTTGGTTTGTTTGTTTGAGTACTATACAGATTATTCAGTGCCAGCGAAAAGTAAGACAGACAGAAACAACAGAGGGAAAGAAGTAGGACCCATCAGTGGCCCCTTCCAACAATCCGCCAGATACTATGGGAAACAAGGCAAATATAAACGACAGCAAAATGTAGAATTCTAGATTATATACGCTTGATATTGAAAGCAAGATCGTGAAATATGTAGCTGAATGATACCTTAGTTTTTAGTTTTAGTAAGAGTTTTACGGCACTTGGAACACAATAAAATCATATAAGTGCCGAAGATTAGAGGTGTTACAAGAGAGTAACAAACATAAAAGAGAACGAGGAGAGATCACGACGATAGATGTTTGATAGCAAAAAAGGAGCAAACCACACCAGAGCACCCGCCAAACACCCACAACGATATCTTAAACACAGCAAATTAATGTAGACATAAGATGAGGGCGGAACACTTGCACAGATGGAATGTATAGGAGGGCAAAATCCGGATAAATATCCGGATAATCGGATAATCCTCAATAAGACAGTATCCGAATTCAGACTCTTTAACTCTTTTTCCTGACCCGTTTGCCGACGTGGGTCCTCCCATTTGTTGAACTGGTGCTAACCCGTTAGTCAAAGTGGTTCTAACCCATTTGTCAAACCGGTTCATAACATATTATTTACCGAAGAGGTAGACTTTCATTATTATCCGGATATTGTTAAAGCGACTCATTACCCAGCCCTAGGATGAGCTGTTGACACATTTCAAGTGGCCCGTCACACTTTCTTTTTTTTCTCCCTTACCCCACATAACTTAAGTCAGACAAAGAGTAGGAAAGGCGGGGGGGGAAAGATGGGAAGGAAAAGAAGAGAAGAGAAAGTGGGAGGGAGAGAGGGGGCTGGCGGGTGGTGGAAATCTGTAGCATAAAGAAACAATCACTTCTCTGTTCATACTTCTGTCACTCATTCTAGTCTATCATAGCATTGTGACTGTGTGAGTTAGAGAGTGAGTAAGAAGAAGAGAGAGGGGGAGAACGGGGTGGAAGGGGGGTGGAGCTGTGGACAGAGGGAGGGACAGAGAGAGGGAGAAAGAGAGGAGGGGGGGGGGTAAACATTGTAGATCTACAACGCGTCATACTAATGCGCGGCGTTTGCGCTGTTTCAGCACTACTCGGTCTTATCATTTACTGCTTGATTTCATAAAAAGCCATAATACCCCCATGAACAGGAAAAGAAAAGGCTGCACAAAAAGTAACTCTCATCTGTTTCTAATAGACATTACTTTTTTGAAACGATGTCACTTTGAATACACAAAAACTTGGTGTTCTCCTAGAACGGACATGACATGTCCAGCCAAGCGCCGTAGAGCACCAACATGGTCGCGCTGGGAAAGGTCAAAAAGTCAGGAGGAAATCAACATAGACAGATAGCGGTGAAAGGTCAGAGGTGTAGGGCGACCGGGCAGACTGCACTGGCAACTTGTCTGGAATGTGAGCGGTGCCTGGTGCCTGGTGACCCGCACATGCCAACAGACGGCGGACCTGACTAAAGTATAAACAATAATAAAAATGAACCCAAACCCCCCTCCCCCTTCCCAAACACAAATAAAAACAACAAAAAAAACAAAAAACTTTAAGCACTCTATTTCTAAAACAAAAACAGATGGATGACGGAGAAAGAAAGGGATAATAATATAGTTGTTGTGTGTTTTCTTAGAACATCAGAGAAAAGAAATAAACGGATAGCTACTGGATAGTGATGCTAATGATTTCATTACTGTTGGAGGTGTAAACATCTTGTTCTTAGAAGTCGACATGACCAGTTTCAATTCTGAAATTGTCCGCATCGATATTAAATTTATCATTCAAATCATTTTAGGAGACAGCATAAGCACGCAAATACAAGTGATTTAGTTCGTTTCGTTCGATTATGAGAGAAAGTATAGACGATATAACAGCCATATTAGACAGAAGAAGCTTCTCTTAGTACGAGGACGTTTGTGTATATAAGAGCGAATGCTCTCTCTCTCTCTCTCTCTCTCTCTCTCTCTTTCTCTCTCTCTCTCTCTCTCTCTCTCTCTCTCTCTCTATCTATCTATCTATCTATC
>NW_004797726.1:484749-487123 GCF_000002075.1 Aplysia californica | reverse complement strand
TATCTATCTATCTATCTATCTATCTATCTATCTATCTATCTATCTATCTATCTATAGATATCTATCCATCTATCTATCTGTGTATTTCTGTGTTAATGGTTACGTTTATTTATGCGAGAGAGGCTTGGGGGTAGCGAGTACCAGTAAAGGTATGTGTCGTCCAAGGAGGCTAGAGCACGCACACATCCGAACGCAACGCCAGGCTCCAGTTCGCCCTATTTTCTTTTTTCTTTTCAAAATACAGCAAATCGATAGTGGAGATTAAACCGGCCACGATTCGACTCGACAAAGAAAATAACATGTCACGGAGAAGCCTTGTGCTGCTGTCTCTACGAGTACACTACAAAATAACTATCTTACTTCTTCGGTTACCTTGTAATATTACGTACTTGTCTACTAATAATAATCTACAGTGACCCATTTCCAAGCATTCTCTGACCCTTTTTTCTTTCTTTTTTTTCTAAATTTGAAAGTCATCATCTCTATTTCCCCACGGTGTACGAAAAAACGAGGCTTTACTGACCGAGAACGCGAATTCTTAGTACAGTAGAAATTAGAAAAACAAATAGAAGAGTAAAAAACTTGACCGCATAAAACGTGAAATAATGTAGGGTGATATAATATGATAAGACACAGTCTGATGACAGAAGGTGACAAACAAAAACCCGTGATGAAAACTATGAGAACAATGTAGACGACGACAACTACGGCGACGACGACGACGACGACGATGATGATGATGATGATGATGCTGATGATGATGATGATGATGATGATGATGATGATGATGATGATGATGATGACGATGACGATGATGATGATGATCCACTAATCCATCCAACCATCCATATCCTGACTGCAGACACTCTTACTGCAGCCAATAAGAAGACAAACGTGACTCGGTCGGTAGCACTGGAAGTTACAAAAAAAACCTAATCTAACAGATATCCAATTTCAAACAAAATCCAGGGAATTCCAGCAGTGTCCTGCGAACACGGCAATAGTGCAGAGAGCAGTCTCACAGCGGGTGTCAAGCAAGAGACGATGGGTGGCGAGTGGCACTAGGTCGGCGGTGACCTGCTCGCTGGCCTCGCGAACCATAGGCCACTAGAAGAAAGCATACACAGACACACAAGCACGCACGCACACACAAATACGCACGCGCGCACTCACCATCGCCACACAACAAATAGATCCGGGAGAAGGAAATAAGTGATCCGCTGTGGTCAGTTCTCTTATGTCTCTCCTGGCGACATGCTCTGACCACAGATCATCTCCAGCTTCACAACGAGGCACACACGAACCAGACTCCCCCCCTACTTCCAATACACAGCCTCAGAACGGAGGGTCTCGCTCGCTTTCTCTCTCCCTCTCCCCCCACCTCTCCCGGAGCCTATCCGTCTTTGCTCTCTCGCCGGCTCCCCGCTGTCTCTCCACGCGGCCGGCCCAGCCCGTGGCTATGGATTTTTTCCTATCGATTGATTTCCCAGCCTTACGAGATGGTCCTATTCCCTAGCTCATACCGCGTCGCTCCCAAGGCGGACTCCGGCCGTATCCCTGTCTACCACGATACACTGCACTTTTACACAGACACCCGCTCCACACAGTCTGACCTCTCCATACGGGAACACGACTGTGACGGAATGCCGAGAGAAAGAAAAGATAAGAAAGAAAGAAAGACAACAGGAGATGAGATGCGATAAAAAATGTCAAAACGAACGCGTGCGAATACAACAGTAAACAACACACTCCTTCGTTCACAAAATCTAGGACAACCCACTCGCAGTCACTACCTAAACCAAAACCAAAAGAACAATGCCCACATAGGCCTACATATTATTTAACACCCCCCCCCCCACACACACACACACACACACACACACACACACTTGCAAGCATTAACAACAGCTTTGTTGTGATCTGAAATACCTTTAAGAAAACAACTCGATTTCAAGACAAAATCATGTCTCCATTCAAACGTTTACAAATTATGGTCGCATTATTTGTGTTACAGACATTAACAAACCGCAGCCAGTTCTTGAAGAAAGCATAAAGATGCTACCACATCCCATTACCTAACAAACATGAAAACAAAACTTCATTCAGCTAAATATCTAAAAGGAGTATGCTGTTTTGATCCTGTTTAACAATAACTGCTTTTTATATATTGAAATACCAGTTTTTACTAACAGACCAATCGAAAAAGGTCAATACATCGCAAAAGAAAAGTGGCCAAGAGCATTCATTAACCTATTTCAAATGTTAAGACTTTGAAGTCATCATTTTTAAAACGCTTATCCAAGACAAATAAAAAGAGTCGTTCGTTTTGTTTTTTTGATGTGTGTGTGTGTGCGTGTGTGTGTGTGTGTGTGTG
>NW_004797726.1:480278-481458 GCF_000002075.1 Aplysia californica | reverse complement strand
GAGCGGTCGGCGATTCTGCCAAAGACACGCGAGAACGTAGACTTAGTTTCCGTAAGAGATTTACGGCACTTGCACACAATAAGGTCGTATAAGTGCAAGAAGAAATGTGTAAGAAGACAGTAACATACACAAAAAAGGAGAAGAGATAAGGACAATATGATTTGATGGGAAAGAAGAAGCTATAAACCACACCTGAGCACCCACCCACCACCCACGAACGTAGACTATTTCACCACAAGACAGTAATGCCGCATGACGTATCCGCTGCTCCTGTGGCACAAGAGAAAGACGAATCTACAATCGCTACCAAGCGGACAGCAAGGGAAATGTGTCTGCACGGGTGGTAATTCAAAGACCACACACGTAGAGTGGGCGGCTGGCGGGTGCTCTGGTGTGGTTTGTTCTTTCTCTTCTTTCAAACAACTATTGTTATTATCACTACTCTTTCTTTTCTTTGTCATTTAGGCCTCTAATCCTCGGCACTTACATGACCTAATTGTGTTGAAAGTGCTGTAATACCCTCACTAACGCTAAACTTTAAAAAAACACACACATAAACATGACACATTTGCGGGACATGCCAAAACAATGAAAGGCAAAGCAAGAAGAAATAATCACACCTAAGATTATGCATGATCAGTAATGCCGCTTACAAAAACGCTCTATTTATTTCAATAATAGGTGTTTTTAATCCCTCATCGACACAATTTAGATCATTTAGAGGCAAGGTTTCGACCCTGCCTGATATAGCCAACCTGGACTGAGATAGATACAACATCCCAACAGAAAGACATAGACACTAGATAAAAGTTCTTCCCACTCAGGAATCGAACCGAGTCTCCTGCGTGGGACGGCAGAGCGCCTAACAGCCACTCCACTGACAACGACGATAGAGGCTATCAGCGAGGTGCGCCAACAAGAGAAGGAGGCAACGGCCAGCGCATGAGCAAGGGGATCAATTAGCACTTAATACAAGTGGACTAAAGACATAATGCACCTAGAAGTCTGGTTTTACTTCTTTCTGAAGCCAAACGGACCCACCCCCTTTCAAACCGCCATGCAGACCAGTTTAAGAAGAACAAACCAAACTTTCAGACCCTAATTGAATTGGATACATATAAACGGTATAAAATTAACTCTCTCTCTCTCTCTCTCTCTCTCTCTCTCTCTCTCTCTCTCT
>NW_004797726.1:477278-480178 GCF_000002075.1 Aplysia californica | reverse complement strand
AGTTCTCTCTCTCTCTCTCTCTCTCTCTCTCTCTCTCTCTGTCTCTCTCTCTCTGTCTGTCTCCACACACACAAACACCCACACCCACCCACACACAAACTACACAACAGTCAGCACTTACCTGGTAGGGTAGTATCCAGGTCTTCTACTCGATGCAAGAAATCAACAGTTCTCGCGTTGTCCATCAGCAAATTATCATAAACTCACCTGTGGCCTTCATGTAATATGTCACAGACAAAAATAGGACAATACAGTATTACATTCTAGATCCGTCAGTGCTTGCAAACCTTTTAATAGGCAGGGCCCACTTTAACCACTTTAAAAAGATTACAATGTTCGTGCCGCCAACCTTCGTGTACTTCCAAGCCAGGCATTAAATACCTCCTGTCACTACAAAGGTTGATCCCCACCGTTTACCAAAATTACCAAATGTCTCACAAGTAACCAATATCGCCTAGGTTGGCAAGCACAGTTTTCAGTACAATCAGTCCTCTTGTCGTAGATTAGCGTCATATGTAATGTCATGACACTAAAATAGCTTCTCTCAAGGGTTGTGAGAATTTTCTGTCCAGAGTGTGAACAACAGCAATTTCAGTCAAGAAAGTGGACAACAATTTCAGAGAAGGAAGTGAGAGATAAAGTGGGACAACAAGCTTATTCAATGATAACTTAGTGCATACAATAGATTCAGAAATAAGATGAACAGCAATTTCAGGGCAGGCAAGAATAGCCCGGTTAGCAGACGCACAAACTGAAGGACTCGTCTCGTACCACAATAGCAAAACAGTACAAAAAAGAACAGAGAACAAGCTGTAAGTAGCCACGATAGTGTAACACACATAGCTGCCAACTTTTCACCCCCACCAAAACAAAACACTCGAACCACGCGGCAGGTCACCGGCGAGCGCATTGGCCAAGTACCCCCCCCCAACCCCCTTCCCCTTTCCTCCAAACCCTTCACACACTTTACTGCATTTGATAAATTCAAGGTATTCAACACAGACCTGCAGAAAGAGGTCTGTTCAATTGACTTACGGGATTTTGTTTTCCTTATTAATCGGAAAACTGCGCTTGAAAGTTCAAAATTCATCTCCAGCCACGGCAGTCCGCGGGGAAAAATATGAGAAAACTGAGAATACGTATTTTCCGATTTGAAAACGGACTTCAGTACTCAGGATGTCAAAACGTACTTACGTAAGCGTTTTACATACTGGTTGGCAGCTATGACAACGTGGTAACAATAATGATAGAGACGAAAACAATAAAAGTAGGATTTTTTTTAAGACAGAGAAGGAAAAAGGACAGAGAAGGATAAAGTACAGAGGTACTCACACAACGTGAATAGGCATAAGGAATACACTCAGAACACATCTTTCACACTCACACTTGAATGGAAGTAGCAGACCAATAAACAGACACATAAATATACGCACTGAGTGCTATAAAGTAGTCAAATTAATAATAAACACATGAAAAGAGGAGAGAAGTTCCCGTACACAAAAACATACCACATCTTGAAAAACAAACCAGTATAACAGTAACAAAGAAAACGAACAGAACGAAATGACCACAGTACATCACTCAACCACCTGTACAATAAATAGCCAGACAAACAGACTAGAAGAAATCAGTTTCAGTTTTAGTGAGAGTTTTACAGCACTTGTAACACAAATAGGTTATATAAGTGCCGAAGATTAGAAATGTCACTAGACAGTTAATATACAAAGAAAAGAAGAAGGAGAGATGAGGACGATAGATATTTGATAAGATAAAGAGATCAAATAACACAAGACCCCCCCCCCCTTTCCGCGCCAACCACCCACTAAAAGAAGAAGAACAAGATAACAACACAGCATCGCACAACCATCTGCACAAATTGACAGACAGAGCGTAAGAAAGACGGATAGACACACAGATGGACACACAAAGGAATGTGGGTGCGGTACTCACCCGGTCAGCCCCCAGTGGATTGATGAGGGTGCGCCTGTCCCCTCTCTGTAGTGCTCGCTGTGGGTCCAACAACATACCGCCCTGCTTCTCGATCTTGCCATGGCTCAGTTTCCTCACAGGTGTGGTCAGCCACTTCCTGGGAAACGCACAACAGAAGGAAAACATCGCTGATTACTGTACTGGTAAACTTATTTAGTGTTAGTAAGAGTTTTACGGCACTTGCAACGCAATAATGTCATATAAGTGCCGAAGATTAGATTATGTGCCACAAGAGTGTTTAGTTTTAGTTTTAGTAGAGGTTTTACGGCGCTCGCAACTACATAAGGTCATATGAGCGACAGAAGATTAGATGTGTTACAAGAGAGTAACAAACATAAAAAAAGAAGAAGGGGAAATACGATGGATGTTTCATAGGAAAGAAGAAGCAAACCACACAAGAGCACCCGCCAACTACCCACTACAAGAGAGTAACATTCATAAAAAAGCAGGAGGAGAGACAAGGACGACAGATGTCTGATAGGAAAGAACGAGCAAACCACACAAGAGCACCCGCCAACCACCCACGGGTAAACTTGTGTCAGTTCCTGCTTCATCAAAGTCAAGCATATAATAACGTTTGCTGGTGTGTTATAGTGTGTTATAGTATCGTTTTACCGGCAAATATTAGTGAATGCCTTTCTTTATTCGCAGTTCTCTTTCTCCTTCCCCCTTTTCTCACAGCAAAATTTAAACGCAAAACATAAAAACCCCACATCATGAAAGCAACTGAACTTCACATAATTATTATGCGTGCAAAGTGCAAACACGTACGCACCAGCGCACGCTTCAACGCTCTCGAAGGCGCACACGCACGCACGCACGCACACACACACACGCACACAAAAACATACACACACACACACACACACACACACACACACACACACAAAAACATACACGCACACAAACAC
>NW_004797726.1:474296-476043 GCF_000002075.1 Aplysia californica | reverse complement strand
TTATTATTATTCGCTCCGCCTCAAAAAACGATCACATACGTAGATAGTGCATGCTTCCTGTTGAAAATAAAGGAGCTCAATCATTACGTTCAAGCATCCAGTCATTATATGCACATTCAATATACACACAGAGACACATATACTCATCACCCATCCCCACCACCCATACACCCCCCACCCCACAACCAACACCCTACCCCCTCCCACATCCACCCACCCCCCAAACACACACACACCACCACCCCACACCCCACCCCTTCCAACATTTACACACACAACCACACACGCGCTCGCCAGCACACACAAACACAAAAAAGCGCGTAACGCATGTTACGCCGGAAGAGAAAGGGAGAGATAAAGAGAGAAATAGAAAGAAAGAGAGAGGCGTACAAACACACACACACACACAAACTGTATGTCTCTATCCAGTCTACATCTCCACCCTGCACCCATCTCAGCCCTCATCTGGCGCCTTAGTGTAATAGGTTTGCCAACATTACTGCAGAAACTCTCCGCTTCTCCCCCGGGAGCCACTTTAACAAGTGTTTTGATTTAGAGTTTCCGCTGGAGAAGGAAGGGAAGACAACATCAAAGAGCGGACTGTAACGAGCCGAGCAGGTTCACGGAGAGCAGGGGAAGACTCAACGTAGGTGAGGCGGCGAGTTTTCACACGTGCCCCAACAAACTCGGAGACAAATTATTGAGTACGCGCTAATTTCTTGACGAGATGTGCCTGAAAACATTTTCATAGCAGAATAAACTGTGGCTAAGAGGGGAACGCTGATGTCAGGTGGCGGCACACATCAGGAAAAAAACCAAAAACGAAACAAAAAGCAAAAAACAACAACCAAAAACCCACCAAAAAACCCCGACGTCATTTGTAGTTTTAACCCCCCCCCCCCCCCCTTAGCACAACATCCTTTCCCCTAAAGTGTGCTGGACCTGGAGAGGGATAAAAAAAAAGTTTAGTTAAGAACGAGTTTAACAGTTCTCGCAACTGTATAATGTTATGAGAGCGCAAAACGAAACGTGAGTTCACAGCACGGCTTGGTATTATTTAATGGTTAGGTGTTAACATTTTATGGTAAAAAAGTTTGGACAACAGCAATTTTCATTAGAAAGTAAAATCCGTATCGTATCGCACCAGATACAAAAGGGCTTTCCATCTCTCTGCAAGAGGTAGTATTTATGTGTCAGGGAGGTATGACTAATACGTAATCAAGAAAAAGCAACTCATCTCTTCTTGGGAGGCTCGAGGGCTTTCGTGGGCCCTGTTTGGGCATAACACTGTGGAGTTTGTTGTTCAATTGTTCGCCCCGGTGTTCCTCCCCAGGCTGGAGAGGTAGCTTTTGACCGTATTTTTGAAATCTGTCAGTGGGGGTGTGTGTTCTCTGTTGACCCCAACATAAGGGACAATGATTCTTTTGCGAAAAAATCGACCTGCTCGATTTCCTCGGATGACCACATGGCTTGGTAGCTATGTAAACACGATTTTCCCCCCTGTTGGGTCAATGAATGAATCCTCAATTGCAGTTTTAACTATTTTCGGGTTAAAACGCGTGAGACTGGTGAGTGAGGTGAGGCAGAGACAAGACAAGGAGCGTGCTCATATGACCTTAGCAGTTGCGAGCGCCGTAAAACCCTATACTACTACTACTACTACTACTACTACTACTACTACTACTACTACTACTACTACTACTACTACTACTACTACTACTACTACTACTACTACTACTACTACTAC
>NW_004797726.1:470880-474196 GCF_000002075.1 Aplysia californica | reverse complement strand
TAATCTTATTTAAATTCTTTTACAAACGCGGGGCCGTTCTTACGATTATACTTCACACATCTGTCCACGTTGGTCAGATCATGTGTCAAAGCGATACAAGGAGGCAAGACCTTTGACATGAAATAATTGCTATATAGTTTGAACGTCAGTCATCAGGCCTCTTAAACAAGTTTTATTTGTGGGTACGAGCGTTTTTGTGAGCGAGTGAGTGTGTGTGCGAGTGAGTGTGTGAGTGAGTGTGTGTGCGCGTGAGTGTGTGCGCGTGTGCGCGCGTATGTGTGTATGTGTCTTTGTGAGTGTGGCCATATGTGAGTGTATGCGTCTGTGTAAGATAGCGTGTTTGTGCGTACGAAAGCGTATATCTATAACTTTTACGCGCGTGTATAATAGATAGATAGATAGATGCAGAGAGAGAGAGAGAGAGAGAGAGAGAGAGAGAGAGAGAGAGAGAGAGGAAGACAGGACAGGAAGTGGGGGGAATCTTTGAGCCGAGTGTGAGAGCGTGCGTGCGGACAGGCACGTGCGAGTGTTTGCGCGCGCGTATGTGAGCTCGAGTTTGTGTCAATGAGCCCGAAACTAATATCAAAGCCTTGAGTACGCTCAGAGTACTCCGAAGAGAGAAGATCTACCCTCTCATACGCCAAGCGAGCAGTGCATCTGCATCTCTTCCATCATGCGGCTTCCAATATTAACCCTCAAACGTAGTGAACTCAGTTCTTATTTCCATTCCGTTCCAGTACATCGTCGTTACAGTTTGCGAAAGAAACGGGAGGCCTATTGAATCCTTTGAGCAGCTGTGTGCCGTCCCACATTCCACTTTCATGTCGAGCAGCTAAAGAGAGTTCTTCCAACACACACCCACAAAAAATCCTCAGTAAGTTCTCATCAACACCTTCTCAACACTACTCCAGCCCAGAGTCATAAGGGTATCATTTTCAGCTGCGACTTAATTGCAGGAGAACCATTTTGTCCCCACGACGACTGCACATACTGACAAACAAACACACACGGCCGGCTATACTATAATAATATTGTAAAGCATTAGACAAGGCGAAGCTTCGATTTCTGAAGAAAATCGAAGTCTGTAACGAAAAAAGGGAAGAAATTTAGATGTATTCTCAATTTACGTGTGTGCTGTAACAATAAGGCGAATCGGTCGTCTTGAAGGCAAGCTCAACGTGTATCAATCAATAAATCAATCAGTCTCTCTCTTTCTCTCTCTCTCTCTCTCTCTCTCTCTGACTGTCTATGGTCTGTCTCTCCCTCTCCCTCGCTCTCCCTAACTGTCGTCTCTCTCTCTCTCTCTCTCTCTCTCTCTCTCTCTCTCTCTCTCTCTCTCTCCATTCCCTTTTATCTCTCTTTCTCTCTCTTTCTCCCCCTCTCTAAACCTACGCTACCACTGCTACCATACTCGTAATACTTTGATTCAATACTAAAGCGACAGTTACAGTAGTTTATACTTGCACATCAAAACATTACAGAAAACTTTCCCAGAACGCCTCCATTTTTGCTAAATATATTCGCCTGTTTGTCTTGGCAAACCGTGTGATCTACAGCCAAAGATTTACAGTAATTGGGCAAACCCAAAAGGAACGAGCGCACTCAGCGGAGAAACCGACACAAGCAAATTATTGCATATTTCACATAGCAAAACTGGCGCGTAGACGTCAACTTCTTATAATACCGTCTCACGATAAGAGCGATGAAAACCCGTCAAGGGGTGTATTGAACTTTAGAGAAATGATTGATATGGTCACCTGACGAGAATAACCCCTCCCCCACCCCCCTTACCCCCGGCCCCAATCAACTAGCTGCACGAGCATAAAACGTAAGAGAATCAAGCTGCCAATGCAGGGGCAGACCATGGAAAACTTGGCTGCATGGCTTCAAAGAGATCCTCCAGCAGAATAACATAGAAGAGGCTAAAACAGCACCTGGACATGGTTGGCTGGTGCCTCCATAAATAAATCATTGATGATCTAAAATAGAAGCCACCGACCTAGCTCTTGACCAAAATTGGCACCTCACCGCGATATCTACTACTTCAAAAGGAAGGAAAAAGCAAAAGTACAGAAGTTAGATAATTAACTCCACTATTAGCCTCTCCTGTTTCTGCGTTGACTGCGGTTAAAATGAGTCGCTTTGAAAAGACAAGACCCAAAACCGTTACCGGATTTCAACGTCATAAAAATTACACCGAAACTGGGTAAATTGTATAAAAGAATGAAATTAAAATCAAGGTGTATATAACTACCCCAAACCCCCAATCCCCCCTCCCCTCCCCACAAAAAAATAAAAAAATCAACCACACACTTCGTGCACTTGTAACTCAGAATACAAGAAGGCTATGTCGCTTCTCCTACATCCAACTTTGTGCACGATGTCCAGTTGAACAAACTCAATAGAAAAGAGTAAGAGTTTTACGGCACTTGCAACACAACTAGGCCATAAGTTTTGATGATTAGAGGTGTTACAAGAGAGTAACATACAAAGAAAAGACGAAGTAAACGAGCAGATAGGGACAATAGATGGGTTGATAGGAAAAAGGAGCTAACCACACTAACAATAATAGTAGTTGCATTTATATAGCGCTTATCCACGCACTACAGCATGCTCTGTGTGCTTTACAACCCACTTGAGCACTTCCCAACCACCCACTAGAAAAAAGAAAGTCTGGTACTCACTTAAAACTGCTCCGCCGTTTGCTGACAGGAGACGACGTCCCCTCAGTGTTGCCCATGGAATCTGTAACAACAACAAAACAACAAAAAACACAATATTGAAAAAAATGTCAATTTTCTGTGTGTCATCAAAAGGTTATATGCAAAATGAAGCGACCTTTCCTACAGAGTGCTTTGTAAGCGAAACATTTACTCAAAAACTGGCCTCAAGCAGGATTTCCAGCCACAAATAATGGCCATATCAAGTTGTTCTGCAATTCTAATTCGGTCCGCCATAATAATGCATACTTTGAATGTTGCCTGGGCCCCTGCAAGAAACATTCTGAACCGGGAAGCAGGCAGCAGTCACAGCCAAACAACATGTACAGTCTGCAATAACCCGGCAGAGATATGGTATTATTATTATGAAGTATTGTAGTCTGCGACAAACAAGCTGACTGATACGAGTTTTGTTCCGCAGGAGTTCGGGATGGAAAACTAGAAAAACATGACTGTCCAATAGTGTCATTGTGATAACTATTGCATGGGCCTCTCAAAAGTCAGGGAGCGGGATGCTTCCAGATGCCCCATGTTATATCGGAGGTCCTGCCTTTTTTATACACCACAACAACAACAGAGGAGGAGGAGGAGGAGGA
>NW_004797726.1:467171-470149 GCF_000002075.1 Aplysia californica | reverse complement strand
CACGTACGTGTGCAAGTGAAACACACACACACACACACACACACAAACACACAAACACACATACACACACACACACACACACACACACGCACATAAGAAATATCATTATTATTATGTAAACATTCAATCGAACGCGCTCGCACATTTACGCACATGCGTGTGCAAACACAGACAGACAGACAGACAGACACACACACACACACACAAACTACCATATCGTCGCCGTGATTCAGCATTGCAGTTTGTACTAAAAACAATTTTTAAAATGAAAATCAAGTTTGTTGTAGAATTTGATAAATCGCATCGTTTCGATCCTAATCTAATTCCTAATCTTCACGCAGTAACGGCTTTACATTTTGTATTACCGTAAAAGATATCGTTCTGTTCGAAACAAACCCGTTTTCTGCGGGAAAGCTCGTATTTTGACATACAACAACGATGATGAACGGCGACGATATACAATACTAAGTACTACTATACACTGACCGTCCAGGTCGATGGAGTTCCTGGCGCCGGGCGTCTGTAGAAAAGCCAAGGGTTTGAGCACGGAGACAGGCACCAGGCCCTGCGCACTGTCCGCGCCGTCGGGAGGCAGCGTCCGCACCAGGCACCAGTCCAGCTGACCAGGCGAGGCGTCGATGACCTCCACCTGCTGGCCTCTCTGGACGCTGACCTCCTTGGGGCTGGAAGCGGCGTAATCCTCCATGACCACTGTGAGCTCCGGAGCGCCCTGAGTGGGAGGGGGGGGGGGGGGGGGGGGGGGAGAGAGAGAGAGAGAGAGAGAGATCGATGTAAGTCACAATGTTGGGCAATCAAATACTTTAGAGCATTCACATTTTTTTAGTTATAGTAAGAGCTCCAGGGCACCTGCAACAAATATGGGCCTTATAAGTGCGAACCATTAGAGGTGTGACAAGAGAGCAACACAAAATAAAAGACAGGAGAGATAAAAAAAAAACGGCGCTGGTGATATAAAAAAAAGAAGGAGCAGACCACACCACAGCACCGGCCAACCTCCTGCAAGCATTTGAATGATCCGAGAGGACCACGGAGTTTTGCTTGTTTACTGCCTCAAAATCAAGAGGGGTAACTCCCCCCCCCCCCCCCCACTTCCCACCATTTTTCTGGCGTTGGAGTAGCATTTCTTCTCCTTATTAAGTCTCTAGAGTTTAAATAAAGATTAACAAATCAACACAATAACTGGTCTTTAAGTGCAGGGGAACAGTAAGATAGACAAGTAAAAGCAAAAAAGGTAAAAGAAATGAAGTAATGACGCCCGCTAACCACCCATCCACCGACTCGTACGGTGTCTGTAATCCAACCGTCTTCCAAGCTAACCAGTCGACCATGGCCTCGGTCAAGCAATACACGGTCTCCCAAAAACCCAACAAAGCGGGTTCCGCCCGCCCCCATAATGACCTTTCCGGGTCTCGTGAGGCACCAAACCTATGCATACAAAAAATAAAATCAACGTAAAGACTTATCAATAGCCGTCCCCAAATAACCCAAGCATTATATTTTAACCGCATGTCGGGAGAGAGGGCTTAGCATACAGGTCTCAAGGGGAATACGGACAAGAGTTTTCCATTTGGTCTAGAGTTCAGACGGGTGGGAAGGCACTTAACAGCGAGCCTGGCCGATAACGGCGACATTTCGCGGAGAACAGATAATGATAGAAGGAACACCGAGACAGTAGTCGGAACACACCAAACTGCACCGACATAATTATCTAGTCATGGTTTAGAGACTAGCAACATTTACATAGTTGGGTTTTTTTAATTTTCAAGTGTTGAGTAAAGGGAAGCACGTCGACAGGATAACAGTCACTTGTATACTTTTTAGTTTTAGTGTTGAGTAAAGAGACGCACATCGGCAGACTAACAATAAGTCTTTTTTTTTTTTGTAAGAGTTTTACGGCACTTGCAACACAGTAAGGTCATATAAGTGCCGAAGATTAGAGGCGTTACAAGAGAGTAACAAAAACAAAACAGAAAGAGGGGAGATTAGGAAGATAAATATTTGATAAAAAAAGAAGTAGCAAACCACACCAAAGCACCCGCCAACCACCAACTAACAGTCATTCATACAGTTTTTAGTTTTAGTGTTGAGTAAAGAAAAGCACCTGGGCAGATAAATCACTATCATATAGTTTTGGTCTTAGCATTGAGTACAAAGAAGCACAATAAGGTGACTATAACGGTCACTTGGAGCAAGGAAAAAAAGCAAGACAAACAGGTGGACACAATAAAAGGAAAGAAAAGTTCCCATCATTCACAGAACTTTAAAGAGCTCTTGACACTATTAGACATAGCAAAGAACCTGTCACACGCCAAAATAAACTTCATAGGTTATATTTAGTGCTTGACCCGGCGACTCATATAAAGATGGAATACTATATTTGAGGTGATCACGATTCTGACATTTCAATCCGCACCACTCCAGTAATGACCTGGGTTAGACAATCATGGGTGTATCGTATCTAGGACAAACAGCTCGTGAGTGACTCGTCTATTAAGGAACCTCAGAATTGCCCCGTAAAACCCCTCAGGCAAACACTTAACGTGGATTATATTATGAGAGGACGCAGAAAAGAGTACAGAGTAGGTTGTACTCAAACGTTTTATGAAATCGATTTTCGGTAATTTTCCTTCGAGCGACCGGATTTGAATTTATACATAGATTTATAGTCTTTCTGTATTTAGCTCGGCATAGTAATCGATAAAGCCAATGACATTAAAAAGACTGACAACCATAACATCAGAACCAAAAGCTGCACTGTTTGAACAGTCTAAATAAGACCCGCGTACAAAGACGTTCAGCTCACGCTTGTGTCAAATTACTTTTACCTCCCAATCAGACCAATAAAGTAACAATAGAAGTACATCTACAGCAAATGATTGCACATGATCGCGTGTGTTCGGGGTGTACGTGAGTTCGCACAGACCGCGCATAAGTGTGTGTGTGTGTGTGTGTGTGTG
>NW_004797726.1:464424-466896 GCF_000002075.1 Aplysia californica | reverse complement strand
TGTGTGTGTGTGTGTGTGTGTGCTTGCGTTCATGCGCGCGCGTGTGCGCGTGCGTGAGTGAGTGCAAGTGTGTTCCCATTTTGTCTTTTTTTTTTTTTTAAGAAACCCATTCTATTTTCTCCCATTTACCCAGCACTGACCGTCTCGGTCACCTCTGTCGCGGCCAGTCACAGCGGTCAAAGGAGGGTAATCTAATATGTGGCTGGTAAGAGGGGAGATAATGAACCAGCACTCGCTTACTCGGTCTTACGGTCACTACAGGCCGGGGACTGAGAGTACCACGTCAACGGCAGAGGGCGGTCTTGTATCATAATGTAGGTTAGTTCTTCCATCACGTGCAGACATGGATGGTCTGAATGTTGTCAAGTCGTTGAGTAGCGTTTTGTCACGCGTCAGCAAGAACATGGCCACACACTCGCTAGGTTCAGTTAAGTTCTGGTAAGAGTGTCATGGCAACACAAATCGGTCACAGAAGAGCGGAAAGTTAAAGGTAAGATTAGAAGTGTTACCCGAGATACTCTTTTAACCGACTCAATTTAGATCATTTAAGAGGCGGGTGTCTTACCCTGCCTGTCAAAGCCACCTCGAGCTGAAGAGAAGTATACTATATCCCAGCAAAAAGACCGAGATTCTCGATATAAAATTAGAATTCGCCCCACTCGGGAATCAAACTCAGGTCCCCTGCGTGTGACAGAGTAGCGTCTAACCGCTACACCTCAGACGTCGGTATTATTACAGAGTAACAATCAAAGAAAAGAACAAGAGATTAAGGACGATAATTATAGTTTGATAGGAAAGATAGAACAAACCATACCAGAACGTCCGCAAAACACCCACCTACACTTGCTAGGAACAGATTACGATGGCAACACTGAAGCTTCCATACATCCAACAGGTAAAAAGGCGGGATGGGGTGGCGGGGGTGAGGGTGGAAGAAGGCTTGAAAGTGAAAATAAATTAACTCTTTCTTTCTGTACCAAGCACCTATAAACCAGCGCCTTTCTCTACACTGTTTGATTACGTGTTGATAACACGTTTAACATAAAAAATGAAAGCGAAATGCAAGCACCAAGAGGTAGAGAGAAAGTGAAGTACATGGAAAGAAAGGAACGTGTGTGACGGAGAGAAACGAACATACCACGGAGGAACCAATGGAAAAGTTACAGTCGCGTGACTGCCGACGGAAGTACTTCCAATTACTATTTCCACTTGTTTGTTTGTTTGTTTGTTTGTGTGCTTGTTTGGTTGGTTGTTTTTGTTTTGTTTGAGTAAAGAAAGGCACAATAACGGTCATTTAGAGCTGGGGAAAGGTAAGACAGAGAGACAGAAATAACAGGGAAACTAAAATAAAGAAATAGGACTTACCAGTGGCACCCTCTAAGCACCCGCACAAACACCATCAGGTGGAACGAAAGTACATAGAGAGAAAAGAAAGCATATATAATGGAGAGAAACGAAAGTACAAGGAGGAAACAATAGAAGAATAGGCATTATAACAGTGAAGTGACCGCCGATGCTACTACTTCCAATCACTACTTCCACGCAGACAGAGATTCGTCAAAATGTACAGTGTGTGTACACCTCAATGGAAGGGCCTGAGAGTACAATTCGCCCCCATCACTAGACTCTAATGCAAGTAGACGGCGGAGACAATTCCCTACAATTCGGTTAGTCTGGCGTAGAAGCCTCGAGCCCACCATCTCTCCGTGTTTCAGCACTCATAGAGGATGTTAGGCAGAGTACAAGACATGCCAGTCGACAACCACGGACGTTGAAGTACCATGGTTTTATTACTACGTTCTCAAATCTTTGTCTTCATGCTGATTTGTTCCATTTATTGAGCCCCTTCCCCCACCCCCATCCCACATATAGGTTTAGCTTTAGTAAAAATCTTACGACTATTACTTAACACAACGACGTCATAAAAGTGCTGATGTTTGGAAGTGCTCCAAGACAGTAACAAACAATAGAATTGACAGATGAAACAATTGATGTTTGATAGACAGAAGGAGCAAACCACACCACAGCATCCGCCAACCACCCCCAATCTACTGGTACAGCACACAGCATAGTAAGAAAGGAAACGTAGTGTTCACATAGGTCCAGTACCACATGGCCACCTCCAACGAACATAAAAGATCAACCAAAGGTAGATGATAATATGATGGTCAGTGAAAATTGGGAAGAGACGGTGAAGGGGGGATACGTGCGGTGTAGAGAAGGCCTACGGGTCCTTTCTAACAAAGAAAGATACAGAAGGTCATTTTTACCACCATCCATTAAAAATGTTCCATCTTATCCATCTTGTATTCATATGACCTTAGAGCATACATCAGAATAGCATTGAGTATGTATCTAGCTTAAGATTATTATTGTTTATATTGCTGCTCATTAATATTATGCATGTGATTGTAAGCCTGCGTGTGTGTGCATGTTTGTGCGCGCGTGTGTATGTGTGTGCGTGTGTGTGTA
>NW_004797726.1:460534-462170 GCF_000002075.1 Aplysia californica | reverse complement strand
TCAGTATGTGGGTGGGTCAGTACGTGAAATGTGTGAGTATGTGTGTGGGTCAATACGTCGTGTGTGGGTCAATACGTCGTGTGTGAGTCAGTATGTGTGTGGGTCAGTATGTGGGTGGGTCAGTACGTGGGTGGGTCAGTACGTGACATGTGTGAGTCAGTATGTGTGTGGGTCAATACGTCGTGTGTGGGTCAGTATGTGTGTGGGTCAATACGTCGTGCGTGGGTCAATACGTCGTGTGGGTCAATACGTTGTGTGTGAGTCAGTTTGTGTGTGGGTCAGTATGTGTGTGGGTCAGTATGTGTGTGGGTCAATACGTCGTGTGAGTCAGTATGTGGGTGGGTCAGTACGTGAAATGTGTGAGTATGTGTGTGGGTCAATACGTCGTGTGTGGGTCAATACGTCGTGTGTGAGTCAGTATGTGTGTGGGTCAGTATGTGGGTGGGTCAGTACGTGGGTGGGTCAGTACGTGACATGTGTGAGTCAGTATGTGTGTGGGTCAATACGTCGTGTGTGGGTCAGTATGTGTGTGGGTCAATACGTCGTGCGTGGGTCAATACGTCGTGTGGGTCAATACGTTGTGTGTGAGTCAGTTTGTGTGTGGGTCAGTATGTGTGTGGGTCAGTATGTGTGTGGGTCAATACGTCGTGTGAGTCAGTATGTGGGTGGGTCAGTACGTGAAATGTGTGAGTATGTGTGTGGGTCAATACGTCGTGTGTGGGTCAATACGTCGTGTGTGAGTCAGTATGTGTGTGGGTCAGTATGTGGGTGGGTCAGTACGTGGGTGGGTCAGTACGTGACATGTGTGAGTCAGTATGTGTGTGGGTCAATACGTCGTGTGTGGGTCAGTATGTGTGTGGGTCAGTACGTGAGTGGGTCAGTACGTGACATGTGTGGGTCAGTACGTGACATGTGTGGGTCAGTCCGGGTGTGGGTTAGTATATATGAAGGTCAGTCCGTGTGTGGGTCAGTCCGTGCGTGGATCAGTGTGTATGAGGGTCAGTCAGTGTGTGGGTCAGTATGTTTTAAGTTATAGTTAGAGTTTTACGGCACTTGCAACACAATAAGGTCATATAAGTGCCGAAGATTTGCGGTATTACAAGAGAATAACAAACACAACAAAGGAGGAGTGATAAAGACGATAGATGTTTGATAGGAAAGAAGAAGCAAACCAGACCAGAGCACCCCCGCCAACCACCCACGGGTTAGTATGTGTGAGGGTCAGTACAAGGTGGGTCAGTACGTGTGTGGGTCAGTGTGTGACTAGTGTGGGTCAGTACGTGTGGGTGTCAGTACGTGTGTGGGTCAGTAAGCGCGTGGGTCAGTATGTGTGGGTCAGTATGTGTGGGTCAGTACGTGGGTCAGTATGTGACATGTGTGGGCCAGTACAGTACATGGGGGGGGGGGTCAGTACGTGTGTGGATAGTACGTGTGTGGTCAGTACGTGTGTGGTCCATAGGCACGTGCGTCGTGTGATATGTCCCCGTACGCACGGTCCTTGACTGTAGAGGTATGGGATGATTATGAATGAACGAGCAAGTAAAAAAATCCAACGAAAAAACAGAGTGATATTTTCTATGTGCATGATGAGATTTGAGAGAGTGAGAGAGAGAGAGAGAGAGAGAGAGAAACAGAG
>NW_004797726.1:454354-459092 GCF_000002075.1 Aplysia californica | reverse complement strand
TCTCTCTCTCTCTCTCTCTCTCTCCCTCCCTCCCTCCCTCCCTGTGTCTCTGTCTCTCTTTGTGTCTCTGTCTCTCTTTGTGTCTCTGTCTCTTTCTCTTTCTGTCTCTCTCTCCCCCCCTCTCTCTCTTTCTCTCCGGCTATCTATTTCTCTTTCATACACACAAAAGAAAGTCAAGCGGGACCAGGTAGACACAACTTACCGTCCCGACCGGTCCCTCCTCCTCCCCTCGTTTGTTGCGAGAGCGCCACTGGACCAGTTTGACGATCATCACGCCAAAGTTGTGGAAGGCCATAACGTAAGGAGGCTTGGGAACCAGCTTGGACCAGCTATGTGAAAACTAAGGGCTAATACACCGCTAGGCCCAGCACCACACTCCGATACCAAGAAAGTAATAAACCTACAATGCTTAAACGTTTTGGCATCGAGGCGGGATATTTAATTATTTTTCCTGTTTCAGCAACGCCAAATGGGAGCGGTCCACGGATTTCAGGCAAATCAAAGGAAGATGGTATTTAAATGATGGTGGTATATGAAGAGAAATAATGTTAGTAAATTCACAAGTATCGAAGACTGTTTCAATGTTTCTAACTAGCAGTTTCAGTCTAATATGTGTCTGTAGCCTCAATTCCGGAACTGGAAAAGTATGCTTTTGATCCTTCTCAACAATACGAGGATGGACAAGAACTTAAGCCACAAGTACACAAGGCGCCATTAGATCCAAGAATACAGTTTATATTTCAATTTCGTAAAATCCATCTTAAATGGTCTTAGCCCACCCTCGTTCTTGTAAAATAATTCTCCGAAACAAATGTAAGGTGCACTCCTAAGTCTGCCTACGGTAAGAAATAACACAGATTCGTTGCATACGAAGTCAGAAGATGTTCCGAATTACGTAAACCTATCTCTGGGTGGCTTTTTTCACATTTTCCTGAAAGATGAGCAAAGAACGCAGTAAAGAAGTACAATTTAAAAAACTTGAGACGTTCACTGGCAACCAACAAAAACCTGCTACAGCTTAAATGTGTTTCCGTGCCCTTCTGTCTGACGAGTTCGTTCCGTTTTTGTTTGTTTTGTTTTTTTGCTCCCATGTGTACAGAACATCACATTCTTCTGTTACTCAAATGAGCAAGTCACTAAAGTCTATTGGGCTAGCTCTTTATGAGCGTATTACCATATCATTTATCATGAGTTCGTTGTTTTGTCTTTTACTATCTTCGTCTGTTTATCAGTTTGATGTCTCAGACAAAAAAAACAACAACACGGGAAAGTTTGATTGTGCCGTGCCAGAGCAACAACTTGTACTATCGATCCTTAGAACAGAAAATCCCGAGGTGCACATGGAGTCTCCTGAATAACGTCGACAATCTGTGGCGGAATTCAACTGAATCGGAACTGGGTAATAATAATCCAGGAAACTCTAACCGCAACAGCACCAGCAAACTCTAACCGCAACAGCACATCTGTGTGCCGGTGACGGAGGGTTTCTCCTACTAGGCACAGCTCGTCCTGGTGCCCTCAGCTGAGGTAATCCAAAAGTGAATCACAGACACAGTAACCCCGGACAGGTAATCCAAAGCCAGGAACAAGAACGGTGAACACGGGACTCGGGGAGGAAGAAAGAAGGAACACTTCCTGGTGTGACAATCGAACCACCAGCAGCGCCACGTTCTATTCAGGACTTTGTGAACATCCCAGGAACCCTCACTGCCGCCTCCTCGGAGCAATATTTATGTTCATTCCCCACGTTTGAACCAAGTGGAAAGCCATCGTGCCATCAGACTATAAACAGCAAAGGCAATTTCCCATAAATTTGCGAAGAGAGACGAAATGGGATACGACAGCGAAAAATCTGCACCTCACAAAAAAATCAACAAAAAACCGCGCAGTAAAGATCAAGCTGGGTTTGTTTGAAAACATGTGAGCCCATGGGTGTGTATGTGAGAGTCTAACTCATGTGTATCACGGCTTGAGGGGAAAGGTGGACCGTACATTTACCCCACTTTTTTACTTAAAACGCAAAAGAGATGGTTGATAAAAAGCAACAGGAAGAAAACACAAGGCGAATGCTTGGCGGAGAAGTACAGATTAAGAAAAACGCGACAATGATCAGTGTTTTGGAGCTGATCAGTCACCAGGAGACAGAGAGAGACAGACTAGAAAACAAGTATGTTGTGTTCTGTGAGCCTGGTCCTACAACCAAAACAGGTACGCGGCAGAGAAGAGATGAACATTTAATGACAATGAGAGAGGACGGGGTGAGGGACGGGGGTGAGTCAGAAAGAGGAAAAACCCAGACAGACAGACAGACAGACAGACAGACAGACAGACAGACAGACAGACAGACAGGCAGGCAGGCAGGAAAAGCAACATAAATATTGCAGAACGTAGAGAATAAAAGAGTTTGCAAACAGCTTCAGCTCCTAGGCTGTTTGGTGGGTTGCGTCAGGTTGAGGAAGATAGTGCACGACGGCAGCCATTAGCAAAATCAGTTAGTCTGGCGCAATACAGGATCTGGAACTGAGTGGTTCCACAGAGGCACAGCGCCACGCCAGGCTCCCCTCTGTTTGGCAGCATCAGTTTTAACTAAATCCGATAACAACACAGCACCCAGTAAGAAGTTGTTTTTTTCTCATAAAAATGCCCAGGTAGAAGACAAAAGTACCAGCTGAACTCTTAAGACAAAGAAGAGCATTATTGCTAAAGTGTATGTCCTTTTCAGAGGCATGAGCAATATCAGGCAGTGGTCAGACCCACAGTGGTCACATCGCCTGACAAGACCCCATGAATTCACTTAGAGGTGTCCGACTTATCTAAAGCATAATGCTACCAGATTTATCCAGAAAATAGAGAATGAGCGCGCGCGCACGTACTCTGGCGTGTTAGTTAACATGTGGGAGAATCCACAAGTGAGTTCAGAGATATAGTGAGCACAGCTACTGAGTTAGAACCTGAAAGGAAAGAACTCCAACCGCATTAAACATCTCTCTCTCTCTCTATCTCTCTCTCTCTCTCTCTCTCTCTCTCTCTCTCTCTCTATCTATCTATCTATCTATCTATCTATCTAATTCTATCTCTCAGTAATTTCACCTTTCACACAAAACACCAGACACACAAAATTTAAAAAAAAAAAGAAGCAGGTGCCTCACTTGTTATTTTTTCTAAGTAGCGTGTGAACTTTTGAGCGCCAACAAAGAAGACACAGGAGAGGAAGCGACTATTGACGGTCATTGACTGCAAACAAGATGAGCACAGCTTCCTGACTGGGAAGGGTACACGTATAACAGCGTATCTTCAGATCGAAACAGTTTCGGAGTATAAAGAGCGTGTAAGTTATCGATTGGCGCAAGTTAATAGAAAGAGACAAGTAGAAAGAGACAAGTAGAAAGAGACAAGTAGAAAGAGACAAGTAAGCGTGAGCCAGGCGGCAGAGGCACGGTGGAGAACTAGGATGGTACACAGGGACACCTGGGAGGCATATCAACAGACGTCTCCTCGTCCTGGGCGTGAGGTGTTAAAGTGAAGGGGCTGGTCGTAAAAAAGTCTTTTATCTCTACCCGACTGAAGGGTTACACAACTTCACAAAAACACTGTTGGCAGAGCAGTGCAGGTGAATAGATCGCGATAGTGGGTAGGCACCACCAGGTAGAAAAAGTAGAAGGCAGCACTTCCTAGTGCAAGCAAGAAGAGATGGTACCTGAAAGTATCTACGTCAGAGGTACAATGCACCTCCGTGTATAGACGATAACTAAAGCTGGTGATCGTAACCCTAAGGAAAAACAAAGGAAAGTAGCACCTCCAAGCACGGACAGGTATTGGTTAAAACCTTCATCATGAGCAACAATTGAAGTATTAACAACCAGATCGTACTTCCAAAAATACACCACGAGCAGATCGAATTTCAAAGTTCAGACAATAATTGTAGATAATGCCTCCGACTATAAACAGAAGTAGATTGTACCTCAGTTATCACTGAAAACAAAATGAAATAAAGACTATCTCCATGAGCAGAAAAGGGTAAATCAAAACAAGTAAAGATCATTGTGGATCAACATGATACTACACAAATAAGTAAAGGCCGCATATAAAATTATAGACAGCTTAGAACTCTGTCTGAAGGCCAGCCTGCCAAACCATACGCCGACAAATGCACATCGTACCCCCGAGTTCAGACGGCAGCAAATTGTTACTCCAAGTCTTTAACTCAAAGTCTAGACAACGGCATGCGGAAGATCTGAGAACAGGTAGTCGTAGACGGTAAACCTGAGCACGCAGTTGTTTCTAAATGAGTTCAACGGGCCAAAGTTACCACGCAACAACTTCTTACCCGGGACACATATCTCCCTTTTAACAAAGTCAACACGGAGTCGAAAAGGCAAAAACTTTTAGTCAGAATTCAGGAATGCATGGCTGAACACAGAAAAAGTTCGGACTGCAACCAAATACAAAAGGACCTCCCCCTCCCCTATACATGCATGGAAAAAGGTGGATAGGCTCAGGGTACGCACGGATAGCTCCACTTCCTGCAAGTCCAAGTATTTCTTAAACAGAACAAAACCGGGAAGCAGAATTAGCCACATATCAGTTATGCTTTTCATTACTGGAAAGAAAACCTGACATTTCACGCAACTTCCGCAAGATGAGACAATGAGTTAAGACTTCCGCAAACATGAGTGACAATATATTATGGTACTCTCTCTCTCTCTCTCTGTCTCTCTCTCTCTCTCTCTCTCTCTCT
>NW_004797726.1:446739-449964 GCF_000002075.1 Aplysia californica | reverse complement strand
GGAGAGAAACAGAAAGGAAGACCGAAAAAGATAAAGAGCTGAAAATTGAAGACAATTCGTGAGCTCAGACAAGCAAGAATTAAAGACGCCGTCTGTGAAGTAAAGGGTTGGCTCTCCACCTCGCAAGCAAAAGACTGAGAGTTCAATTCCTATTTGGGGAAGATATCTTACGGAGAATCTCGACCGTCTTTCTGCTGACATGCAGTATCCCTCATGGCCCAGATCGGCACTGACAGGCACAGTCGGGGCCACCAGCCTCTGATCGATTCACGACAAAAGATGATTAAGTTTTTTAAAAAAAGGAAAAGAGAAGAAAGGAATGGGATGAGTGAGGAAGAAACTGCCACCACAGAAAGAGACAGGGGAGGGGGGGGGGTAAGGAGGAGAGAGAGAGAGAGAGAGAGAGAGAGAGAGAGAGAGAGAAGACTATCTATCTATCTATATATCTATCTATCTAACTATTTATCTATCTATCTGTCTATCCATCTATCTGTATGCATGTATGCATGTGTGTATATACAGGCAAAGACATACACACACATACACAAATATAAACACGCAAAGACATACACACACATACACAAATATAAACACGCTTCCACACAAGAACTCACAAAAAAAACGCACACTCACAGTTCGTACACCTATTAAACATCGGACAGACAAGTGGTTCGTGAACTACTTATTTTATGAAGGGGCGAGACCTAAATAGACCTCTTCAAGAGCAAAAAGTTGGAACCCGTCCATCCATAGTCAGAAAAAGCGTGTACACTTTGAACAGAAACCAGGCACGATCAGGAGAGGCCATGACTGTTACGCGAGACTCCAGACAATTAATTTCCCGGTACATTCTTGAAACACAAGCCAGGGCAGAGGGGGAAATAATTATTCAGGAGGCCGAGAATAGGGGTAATAATATTTGGTTGCAATGAGAAATAATAAAATCTGGGTATACAGAGTTCTATAACCCTCCAGACGAAGGAAATAAGCAACCATCTTTAGAGTACATCTAGTGAGATGTCAAAAGCACTTTTATGTCCAATATAATATTGATTTTAGAAAAAGAACTAACAAACAACAAACATGAAACAAGAGAAGAAATTCTCTGACAGGGACAGGAAGATAGCTCATTCATAGCAGTAAAATGTGTCAAAGATGGAGACTGAACTTTTTGGAACCCGAGGAAACGCGCACGCACGCAAGGACTTGAAATTTACATTCTATACATCTTGTTCATCAAACCCATTTTTTCGTCGATCGACCTGAAGTTGGGCAAAATTCGGACAATTTCAGAAATCCGGATTTCTTGATTTACACAGGAATATCGCTGCTAAACTCCGTATTCCGATCGCCTGTACCTTCTCTACTTCAGTTTGAGAAAGAGGAGTATATCACTATGAAAACAGCAATTCCGTAGAGGAAAAGATAGGCATTGTTTGTTTGAGTAAAGAAAAGCACATCCATACGACAAAGGTCATTAAGTGCAGGGAAACGGTAAGGCAGACAGAAACAACACAGGGAAAGAAAAGAAGAAAAGACCTATCCGTGATGCTCTCCAACCACCCGCAATGAACAGACAGAACCAACAGAGACAAAGAACAGAAGAAGAACCTACGGGCAAAGACCCGCAAACCACATGCAGAAAGCTAAAAGGACATAAACAGACGGAACCAAAAGTGGTAGTACATACCAGTGGCACCATCCTGCCACCGAAACACTCCATATCTTCGAATAAAATTCGATATACCTGTATGAACCACCCTAGAACAAATACGGCACCTATAGGGGGATATTTTACATGTACGTGTAGTTTAGGTTTAGTAACAGCTTTACAGTATTTCCTACATAAATACGTCGCAGAAGCGCGAGGCGTTACAAAAGAGTAGCATACAAAACAAAAGAAAGAGGGAAATAACGACGATAGATCTTTGCTAAGAAAGAAAAGGTAAATCACGCCAGAGCATCCCACCCACCAACCACCCACTCTGCCACCCAACCCCTGAATCTTAGAATCGAATGCCGAATTCTACATATAAACCATCCCACAAAAATTACAGCACCTTGAGGGCGCGCGGGGATTTTCAGCCTGAAAAGCTCAAACAGAACGGGTTAGCACCCCATAAAATCATGGCGATATAACGAGGTGATAGACGACTCCGGGGATAAACCCGAGCTCCTTAGACAACACTTAATTACCGCCCCGATACACACAGCACGCGCCCCCTCTATGCCTGCAATCATTCGTCTCTGCGGGCCGCACACAGCGAGATACTTCAACAGGTTTTCACGCTTTGCGTCTGCCCGGCTCATCTCTGCACGGTGGAAGAACGCGAGTCTGCCTGCATGTGGGACACAAATTTTTCCCTTCTGCACATATGTTCGCAAACACACACATAAACACACATAGCACACCCAAACACACACGCGCAAGCACAAGCATAACCAGACATAAACAAAAACACACACACAAACAAACAAACAAACAAACAAACAAACAAACACACACGCGCGCGGCGTCGCGCAAATGTATAGTATCTGAGACTCGAGGAATAAGACGGGGTACTCTTTTAAGCCATAGTGTGAGGTCGATTTGTTCAGTTTCAGTTGGAGTTTTACAACGACACTTGCAACACAGATGGGTCATATAAGTGCTAAAGATTTAGAGGTGTTGATAGAAGGTAACATACTAAGAGAAAAAAGGCAAGAGGTGAGCACAACAGATCTTTGATTTTTTTTCAAGGAGCAAACCTCACCAGAACGGCCGCCAACTACCCACAAGCCATGGTGTGGAGTCGAGTTGTAGCCGACACTCACCAAACACAAAATACGGGCAATGAGAATGACGAGAATGACACATTCCGACAAGCGACCACCCATCGTCTACCCATTAACCAATCGCAGTTTACCGAATTATCGGGTATACCTCGGCAAGTCCTTGTCGGTCTGTCTGACTGACTGACTGACACGTGGACAAAACATTACCGTTTGTCTCTTCCCATTTGTTTGTTCCAGGTATGTTATCCTACAGTTAACCTATCACATCGAGCAACTAGAAACATAATTATACTATGTCCGTTTCGTCTTCGTTTTGCTCATGTTCTTGTTAATTCTGTTGTTCTTGTTTTCTTCTTCTTCTTCTTCTTCTTCTTCTTCTTCTTCTTCTTCTTCTTCTTCTTCTTCTTCTTCTTCTTCTTCTTCTTCTTCTTCTTCTTCTTCAGCACAAAG
>NW_004797726.1:444524-446639 GCF_000002075.1 Aplysia californica | reverse complement strand
GAGCACAACAGATCTTTGATTTTTTTTCAAGGAGCAAACCTCACCAGAACGGCCGCCAACTACCCACAAGCCATGGTGTGGAGTCGAGTTGTAGCCGACACTCACCAAACACAAAATACGGGCAATGAGAATGACGAGAATGACACATTCCGACAAGCGACCACCCATCGTCTACCCATTAACCAATCGCAGTTTACCGAATTATCGGGTATACCTCGGCAAGTCCTTGTCTGTCTGTCTGACTGTCTGACTGACACGTGGACAAAACATTACCGTTTGTCTCTTCCCATTTGTTTGTTCCAGGTATGTTATCCTACAGTTAACCTATCACATCGAGCAACTAGAAACATAATTATACTATGTCCGTTTCGTCTTCGTTTTGCTCATGTTCTTGTTAATTCTGTTGTTCTTGTTTTCTTCTTCTTCTTCTTCTTCTTCTTCTTCTTCTTCTTCTTCTTCTTCTTCTTCTTCTTCTTCTTCTTCTTCTTCTTCTTCTTCTTCTTCTTCTATCCCCCCCCCCCCTGCATCGTCAGCAGTAGCACTAATAGTAGCGTTATGATTATTACGACTATTATGAGTATGTTCCCCGAAAAAGTCAAACTGGTGAAAAGCTCGATCTCTTTTTTAAGATGATGATGATGATGATGATGATGATGATGATGATGATGATGATGATGATGATGATGATGATGATGATGATGCTGATGTATTGAAGATGATGATGATAACATTGTATTATTATTGCTATTATTTCTAATAATAATATCGGTATCATCTTTACAATATCATTTTCGTCATTGTTATTACAATTACCATCCTCCCCCGCCTCCTCTATGCCACCACCAACGTTCACTAATCATCTTCAATAATAACTCCTCGTATTTCCATTACTGAATCTCTACCCTTGAATCCAGCCGATCCAGTGGCCCTGTACACCTTCACCTCATAGCCCCAGATAGGACACGTAGCCAGACACAAAGGCCTGTACATGTATCTACATGGAGGGGGCGGCCTGCGCTCGGTGCTGCTGACAGTAATAGGCCAATTATAGGATACTTGAGACCTGATCTGTCCTTAGATAGCTTTCTCTTTTCAGCTCCTTGAACCTCGGTAGTGGCTCTTCTTGTTCTTGTTCTTCTTCTTCTCCTTCTTCTTCTCATTCGTGTTGTTGTTGTCGCTTTCTTGTTCTTCTTCTTCTTCTTCTTCTTCTTCTTCTTCTTCTTCTTCTTCTTCTTCTTCTCCTTCTCCTTCTCCTTCTTCTTCAGCACAAAGGTGAAGAGGAGCTACTTCAGTTAATTTGACTTTGAGGCAAAAGTAGCTATTGACACGATAACAGTAATTTAACGCTAGGAAATAGCAAGATTGAGAGACATAAACGACAAAGAGATGGCAAAGAAGTGGGACTTTTTATAATACATTCCTACAACCCTTACTGGACGCTAAAAATAAACATAAAAAACGAAAACCAATCGGACATTGTTTGGGTTTTTTAACCGGTGGACAAAGGCAAATGGGGAGACAGGAATGGGGTATAACTCTATACAATGACAAAAAAAGCAGGCAGACGTCCAGAAACAGTGTGAGACCTCACGAGTCGGAACAGACGGACAGCGCGAGTTATCGAGTACAGTGTACCGACGGCAAGTCGTTGTCCTGTTCCAGTCCCGGCAAAACAGCGGTCGTTGACTTTCAGAATGTCGTTGTTAGGTAGAACGAGCCAGAAAAAGACGTTAGGGGCTTACTTAGACAAAAATACATTGCATGGATGGATGGATGGATGGGTGGGTGGGTGGATGGATGGATGGATGGTTAGATAGATAGATAGATAGATAGATAGATAGATAGATAGATAGATAGATAGATAGATAGATAGATAGATAGATAGATAGATAGATAGATAGATAGATAGATAGATAGATAGATAGATAGATAGGAGAGAGAGATAGATAGATAGATAGATAGATAGATAGATAGATTAGTTTGGTTAGTTTGGTTGGTTAGATAGATAGATAGATAGATAGTTTTGTTGGTTATTAGGTTGTTGGTTTGTTGGATGGATGAGAGATATGTAAGGTTATTACCTCACTACCACCCCCCATAGTCGGGACGGGGGGG
>NW_004797726.1:442445-443958 GCF_000002075.1 Aplysia californica | reverse complement strand
GAGGGGGGGGGGGTAGATCGACAGATGGAGCAGAATAAAAAGAAACAAAAACATGGGGTGCTTCCTCAGTATATGTCAAAAGTTAAAAGAAGCCGAATTAAGCCAAGCCCATTAAACGCCAGGGAAGAGCAAGACAAACGACAATATGATGACAAAAAGAGGGACCTGCCAGTGGTACCCTCGAACCACCTGTAGTAATAACGTTTTAAAAAAGGGGTACGGAAAAACAATCGATGATATTTTTAGGCAGACAAACACAAAAGCGGAGAAAGGCACGAGGAGCACGGCATATACATCAACAATAAAAACAGACGTACATTAACCAACCAAAAAAGCAGACATATTCACGGCCCAAATAGCAGACAGACGTCCCGAAGCACTGTGAGACCTCAAGAGTTGATCCGACACACAGCGTGTGTTCTCCAGTACGATAGAAATTGTTCAAGACAGCCACCCATTGTCGAGGAGAAAATGGTTGTTTTTAGACAGGTGCCCGTTTTTCTCATTGTCATTATAATACAACGCAAAGGGGAGGTGTGGCCGTATTAGTACAGGTGATTTTTCTTGAGAGTTTTGCGCAGCGTCATAATAATATAAAAAACAAAACAAACGGGGGAAGTGGTCGTTTCTGCATGTCATTTTTTTTAGACAGGTGGCAATTCGGCAGTACCTTGTTCTGACGCCCCCCCAAAAAGGTAAAATGATATAGGTTTAACGCCCTTATCAACACTATTAGGTTGTTTAAGAGGCAGAACTCCAATTTTAACGTCCATCTCCGAAAGGATTGAGCCAAACAGTAAATTCGTGTGAAGTGCCTTTCCCAAGGACACAACGTCGGACCATTTTTTAAAAATAAATCTATAAGTGTTTTAGTGACCATATGCTGCTGCGAGTGCTGTAGAAAAAAAAACGCTTGCCAAAAAAACAAAGGACGAGCTGAGGCTTTGATCCCCCGAACTCGCAATCTCACTATTACGGGTCCGAGAGTCTTAACCATAAGGCTACCTACGGCAGGTCCCTCGCTGTCCCGAGCCCGACTACGGACCCGACAGCGGAGCGGCCATTGACTGCTGGAATGTGCTTGAGGGAAAGCAGAGCCCCCCGCCAGCCACGGCCAAAGAGGCTGTCAACCCCAACAAATAAACACCAGATAACTCAGTGTCCTCCGCCGGCCTTGTTAGGAGCATTGTTTTGAGCTTGTTTTATTTTTGTTGGGCTTCTGGGTTTGTTTTATTTTGTTTCAAACTGTCTGTAATTGGCTACCGTCCTTGCTCACTGGAAATGGAAAGGGTAGGCGCCACCACAGCTAAAAGAAATATGGACGGGAGATAAAAGAAGAGGGAGAGTTTGGTTATTAGTTTGAATGAAAGAAAGAGAGAAAGAAAGAAAGAGCACACTGTGATTATAATATATTTTTAGGTTTTGTTTGTTAGCTTGTTTGTTTTTCTTTTTGGTTTGTTTCGGAAAAGCAAACATAAAGTAAAGTTTAACATAATGGAAAACACCCCTCAGC
>NW_004797726.1:440218-442318 GCF_000002075.1 Aplysia californica | reverse complement strand
CTCCTCCCCCAAATTGCACTTCAAGTGAAAGTTTTACGGTTTGTAACACAAATGAGACATACATTAATTCAATCTACATTATTGGGTTACGAAACTAGAAATGTACTGTTCATCCTACTCTGGGGGGAGGGGGGGGGGGGGCAAGAAGCCCATTGACACACTGGCGGTAGGTAAATGCTAGGAAAGAGCAAGACCGATTCATAAAAATAGAGGGAGAGTAAGGAAGTAGGAACTACCAGTACCATCCTCCAACCAGTTGCCCAGACGCAACAGTAATGCCGAACTGTAGAAGGGAGAGGCAAACAACAAAGAATGCCCACTATTTACATCGACAATCACACACAAAGACAGTATCTAATAAAGAAAGATAATCCAATAGACAAGCCCCACACACCCAGACAGGAAAGCAGATATACAAGGTTTGAGTTATGAGAGCAGGAAAAAAATGACAATTTTGGAAGATGAAAAAAATCAAGACTAGCTGAACAGATGGGACAGGGGGAGGGAAAAGAATAAGCTAAACAAAACTTAAGGAACGGTCTAAAGAGACAAATGGGAAAAAAAGACTGAAGTAACGAGGGGAGGAGAGCCGTATGTCAGAATGTCCCAGATATAAACTGCCACAGGCGCTTTGGCCCACACAACACCCGCAAACTGAGTGGGGAATTAAACACACAGGTCACACATTTTAAAAAATACGTCCAGCCAAAGGTTGGTTCTTTACGAAGGCCGTAACTCGAGCTCATGGCAAAACATCCACGAAGACGTTGACCTTTCGTATGCGTACACAAGTACTCATGTGTGTTCAAAGCCTTTCGAAAGTCGAAATGCTCTGGAGTCGAAAAGCTAGACTAGAACTAAAACGCACCACAAGTTTCAAAGGGTCCCTTCTTTCTTATGAATTGCTAATTTGAAGTTGAAAGATATTGCAAGGATTTACGAAGGAAACTCAGTTTCGACAGTTTGTTTGGGGAAAGAGAAGCATATCGACGCAATAATGGTCATTCAGTGCTGAGAAAAAAGTAAGACAGGCAGACTGAAAAAGCAGTGGGAAAGTAAAAATGTGGAACCTATCAGCCCCCCCCCCCCCTCCCCTCCCCCGAAAAAAAACCACTTGCCAAGTTTGATTGGAACAAATTAATAGCAAAAATAGCAAAACTGAGAACGGGCAGAGGACGCTGATTACATCAAAACAACCACCCAAACACCTGCCGTGTTCTAGACACAAGGGGGATGGAAGCGATGATGGGGATGGGGAGGGGGGATGAGGGGGCTCTTGGAAGTAAATAGAGCCTAATCAAACTACGCTACTCCTCCCAGAAACGGGCAAAACACTTAGAATATGACATATTTAAAAGGGACCATGAGCGCCTAACAAGCGCGCACATGTACATTACAGAACAAGAACACAAGAAGTATCGTGATACTTTATTAAAATGTATGTCCATGGTTTGTACTAAGACGGACCTGAAACTTAGTGAAAATGAGAAATGGTACAGCTTCAACGCCTAATCAACACTCTTGGGTTATTTAAGAAGCGGGACATCCGATTTTTAAAGTCCAACTCCGAAAGGACCAAGACAAATAAGAAATTCGTGTATAGTGCCTTCATCAAGGACACAACGTCAGACCAAGCTGAGGTACGACCCCCCCCCCCCCCCCCCCCGCCAAACACGCAATCTCAAAACTACGGGTCTGGAAGCATACCACTAGACTACGAACGATACCTTGAAACTTATGTGATCACTTCAAAAACAACCTTTACCGACACATGAGATGAACAAACCACAACCACTGGAGCAGACGTAAATACACGCAAAACATGGAAGCGGGGCAGAGCATTCTGTGTTGTGTCTAAACAAGCCCAGGAGCGAGGAGTGATAAGCGATCGCTTAGTTTCGTAACGGATTCCTTAATTCGAGAAGAAAACAACATTCATTCCATGTCGCTGAAAATGTACAACAAGCGACTGCTGTGTGCTGAAAATAGACGAGAGCTCAGCAAAGCACGAGGCAGGCGCATGCGCGTGACAATACCAATTAAATAGCCTATTTGAAATTTGAAATGGGCGTGTGTCTTGGCTGTTGGGGGGCTTGCCTC
>NW_004797726.1:435843-439740 GCF_000002075.1 Aplysia californica | reverse complement strand
GAGACAGACAGACAGACAGACAGACAGACAGACAGACAGACAGACAGACAGACAGCTGAAGGTAATGACCTGAATAAATCACGATCACACAATTAGAATCCGAATCTACGACCTTACGATTGCGAGGACCAGAGGCTACACAATTTCATACGTGAGCATGCAAGTCCTCCACAGGTCGCAACTTTCGAGGAAATCAACACGATAATGACGACACTCACCAAGAAACGATAAACTGATAAAAGAGCAAACCTAACTAAAAGGCCAGGCATGAACATGAGCCACCCTTTCGCCTCGTTTCGACCAGGAGTTCTCTCCCACGACCTAGTTTGGAATTCATACTTAAACTACTTAAACCTGTTCCCCTGCATAACTGACAGGGCAGCCCCACTACCAACAGCGTCCAACAGACACATGGCTAGTGGTGTGCACGTGAGGAACAGAGGACGGACAAGATCAAAGAAGCCAGGATTGTACCTGGTCCATAGCACAAAGAGGGGAGGTCCCACAGAACAATCAGAAGAAGATGGGAAAATGAAAAGCCAACAATTCGGTTAACCGATTCATTTCTCAATCCCCGGTTCATGCATAGCACGTCGTTTAACCGGTTCATTTTTCGATCACCGGTCAATTATACATTACACGAACTTTCAACTGATCCAGATAAGTAACGCGTTTTACGAAATGGCGCTAGCCAGCCGTTTTTCTCAATGGAAAGGTATATAGCTTTAAAATATTCCTCAAATCCTTCTCTATAAGCAGATGAGACAAATGGAAATGATTAAAGTTGACAGATTTGCTAATCCTGAGCTTAAGTCCAACAATAAGCAAATCATCGCTACAGTTGAACATTACTGTTATCTTAAGTAACTATCAGTAAATTCGGCTGATCATTTGAGAGAAGCAGAATATAGAAACAATGGACAATTATTTAAAACATTGGATATCTGGTAGACTTGATTTTTGCACCAAAAAATTGACAGACTGCATTTTACAGGCCTTCAGCTATAAGGCCACGAACCAACACAATAAACTGGTTATATCTAACGGGCACACCCGAAATCCGATTCATCGAAGAATGGCAGCTAGACCAGCTCCAGCCTGCAGTCTCCCTGGTTGGACACCCCAGGCGTCCGTCTGGCCGGCCACGTGTTCATGAACAAAGCCTCACATCTGTTAAGTCTCCATAGTTTGGTTGTCATTGTTTGTTAGGTTTTGTTTTTCATTTTGTTTTTCTTACATTCGTGTTTATTACAAAATTCCAAAACAATGTGGTCACCAGGCACGTGACTGTGAGACGGACAGATGTTCTCTGTGTGCATATAGTAATGTATACATTTTCAATGCAGGTGTGTTTACGCCCCCTCCCCCCTCCCCCCTTCAAGGCCCCAATATGCACAATTTAGAGCATTAAGGAGGTCAGCTTCGACAGTGCCTGTGAGTGCCAACATGGGCTGAGAGGTAAACAACATCCCACCAGAAAGACCGAAATATTCGATGACACCCCCCCCCCCTTTTCGAGAATCGAATTCGAATCTCCCGAGTGCGACGGCCAAGCGCCTAACCAATACACCATAGACGCCGGTGTTCCCTATAATAATATAACGACTTCGTAGTCTTACCAAAGATCCTTTGGTCTTACTAGGTCAGACAACACCAAGGTACAGCTGGCATGACGAGTCTGCGGCCATCATGTCCACTGTCAGAAAAATATTGCGTCCATCAGCAAATGCCCTCAACTGTCACGCTACCCTTGTGAACCCATGTTCTCTTAGTTTAGTTTATTTAAGTTTAGTATATTTTGAGAATGAGTTTTCTGGCACTTGCAACACAAATAGACGATATAAGTGCCCAAGCTGAGAGGTGTTACTACTTGAGAATAACATACACAGAAAAGAAGAAGAGATAAGGACGATATTTGTTTGATAAAAAAGAAAGAGCATACAATACCAGAACGCCACCCACTCACTCTACCCAGGAGAACCCATGATCACTATTCACAACACCAAACAAAACCTCCGAAAGCTCTTGTCCTTCATGCGGGCAGTGTTCTTAACACCCAACACTCGTAGTTATTGTTTCTCTTCTTTTTTTTTTTACTTTGGCCTGAGTTTCCAGTGCCCAACGACATTTACTGCTTCTCTTTCCGATCACTCTAGCAAATATTTCCAACAATACAAAATATTCTTTCGCTTTCTTTGTTCTTTTACAAGGGATAATATTCCCAGCATCCATCAGTACTTATTGCTTCTGGGGTTTTTTCCTTTTACTTTGGCTAATATTTATTTCCAACATCCAACAATACTTAAAACTTCTCTTTTCTTTTACATCTGGCTAATGCTTTCCAATTCACTACGTATATAATGGCTTCTCTTTTCTCTTTCTTTGATTAATGTTCTCAACACACGCCTACACCATTTTCTTTCTTTGGCCAAGGTTCTCAACCACAAAATACTTAAGTTTTCGTGATTTTTTTCTGCTACTCCCCGATAATGGATCAAGCATATATACGACAGTAAGATGAAATTTGTATGAGTAACGGAAAGGAAACGGGCAACCCTATTCTACGTGCATCCCCCTACCTCTCTTTACCATCCATTTCCATTGTTCGTTTAATCATTCATTGTTGTTTCGTTCTACGTCCTAGTCTCTCCCTCATCCGCCCACTGTCAACACTGACATGTCTATCGCCGGGATAAAGAAGGCGCGCGCGCACACGCACACAGAGGGGAGAGAGAAGGAGAAAGAGAGAGAAAGAGACAAAGAGAGGGGGAAGGAGAGAGAAGGAGGGAGAAAAACATAGAGATAGAGAGAGACGTAGGGAGGAAGGGGGGGGGGGGAGATTGATTTGCAGATACGAGCATCGACAGACTTACAAACTCAGACGACAGAAACCTCTCCTTATTCCTCTCCCTCTCGCTCTCTCTTTCTCAACGTCAAACACACACACACACACACACACACACACACACACACACACACACAAAGCCAGAAGAAGGGGGAGGACACCCGTCAAGTCGCTAGCCTCCTCCTGGCGATGGCACCCGTGATAAAGAGGGGTAAAATAACAGGGCACGGAAATTTGGGCCGCATTTTATTGGTGGTATCGAAGATGATGGTATCGAATAACCTTAGATGGTGTGACTATGTATCAATTTGGTTCACATGGGCTTAAAAACTATACAATCAACTCATTTGACAATGGAAACAAGAAGCCTACTAAGACGTTTCTTGTGATTTTTCAAGTTTATATTTTGATTGATATTATATTCAGAAATAAATATAAAATCAAGGAAAACACAAAACCCCAAAATAAACAGTCTAGATAATTGACGAACGAAATCAGTTTGATACACACCAAAAATTCTGTATTACTCGGTATCCATCTTTTACGCACAACTAAAATTGATATTCGGAACTGTAACTTATTTGTGTTGCAAGTGCCGTAAAACTCTTTTACCAAAACTAAGAAAAGAATCGATACCAACAGAAAAAACTGCGTAAATAAATTGTCCACTTCAAAACAAAAAAAAACGGGAAAAAAGAAAACAAAAATCCCGCCACGAACTATCGGCCCAGCCCAGCCCAGCCCAGCCCAGCCCTGCCCTGCGCCGCCAGAGGTTATTGCCCCTGCCAGGGCAAGGGAGATGATGATGCGCGTGCGCTGACTAAAAACAGGAGCAGCGGGACGGCCGTGATGACAGGGTCAAGGCCGGCCGCTCCTGGCAGTTTTGTTTGTAGTTTCGTTTTATCCCCGATGTAATCAGTGTACCGTTCTACAGTCACAGTCGGGGATGAGAGAGAGAGAGGTGGGAGATCTATTTGGGGGTGAAGACTGCTGTTTTTACGTCTCGCAGGTACTTCACACAGGTGGTGTGTGTGTGTGTGTGTGTGTGTGTG